>NC_069502.1:71191191-71446191 GCF_027579735.1 Bombina bombina
ATAGATAAGTAGTTCCACTAGATAAAATGGAATGTATCCACAAAAGCTTGCAAACAGAACAAGGGGCTGACGCTAGGCATTCTGGGACATTCTCCGGGGTGTGATCAAGATTTTTCAATTAAACCTTGGTCAAGTATGCAGAATTCATAAAGACTCTATTACCCTGAGCAGTATCTCATATAGAATTGTCTCTATTTTATAGTTGATGAGGTTGCTTTGGTTTTATATATTTAGGTATGTTTCTGCTTTCCTTTTATGAAGTTTTGTTTTGTGCAAGTGTTTGAGCAGACTGTTTTTATAGCGGGTGTTTTTTTCCTGATTTAATTTGCGTTTTTAGTAAGGTTTTAAAGGTGAATTCCACAATTTTCAAATAACGATGTTGCAGCAAGTTTTTTCCCAAGATATTAGACTCAGAAATAAGTTTTATAGAATCTATACCAATGAGAACACATTTTTTTCTGATTAAAGAGCCCTAAACTAATACCTGACAAGGGACTAAATTACAAGTGGCTTCTATTGCTAAAGGGACACTGAAACCAAATTTTTTTCTTTCGTGATTCAGATAGAGCATGCAATTTTAAAGGGACAGTCAAGTCCAAAAAAAACTTTCATGATTTAAATAGGGCATGCAATTTTAAACAACTTCCCAATTTACTTGTATCACCAAGTTTGCTTTGTTCTCTTGGTATTCTTAGTTGTAAGCTAAACCTAGGAGGTTCATATGCTAATTTATTAGACCTTGAAGACTGCCTATAATCTGAATGCATTTTGACCACTAGATGGCATTAGTTCACATGTTTCATATAGATAACATTGAGCTCATGCACGTAAAGTGACCTAGGAGTGAGCACTGATTGGCTAAACTGCATGTCTGTCAAAAGAACTGAAATAAGGGGGCAGTCTGCTGAGGCTTAGATACAAGATAATTACAGAGGTAAAACGTGTATTATTATATCTGTGTTGGATATGCAAAACTGGGGAATGGGTAATAAAGGGATTATCTTTCTTTTTAAACAACAAAAATTGTTGTTGTGTTGCCTGTCCCTTTAAGCAACTTTCTAAGTTACTCCTATTATCAATTTTTCTTCATTCTCTTGGTATCTTTATTTAAAAAGCAAGAATGTAAGTTTAGATGTCGGCCCATTTTTGGTGAACAACCTTGGTTGTTCTTGCTGATTTGTGGATTAATTTAACTGACTAATAAACAAGGGCTGTCCAGGGTGTGAACCAAAAATAGCTTAGATGCCTTATTTTTCAAATAAAGATAGCAAGAGAACAAAAAAAATTGGTAATAGGAGTAAATTAGAAAGTTGCTTAAAACTGCATGCTCTATCTGAATCACGAAAGAAAAAATTTGGGTTCAGTGTCCCATTAATGCAGGATGCCATAAGCAATATCGTGATCACGCTAAACTTGTGCTCATATTGCAAGTTGAAAGTTAACGGTGTGCTCCAGTGCAAACAAGATTTGTGCTCAATGAATTAGCACGCCTGAACACCTAGCAAAAAGTGTAAGGGTTACAAACAAATGTTCTCCAAACACAACATAAATACATTAAAATAAAGTGTTACACTCACATATACACTATCTGGTGAAAAATAACTATTAACTATTAATACAAATCTTTTACAGAGGTTAAAAAGAATATGGTATATGACAAGAAGCCATTTTATCAAGCTCCGTATGGAGCGTGAAGGGCCGTGTTTCTGGCGAGCCTTCAGACTCGCCAGAAACACCAGTTATGAAGCAGAGGTCTAAAGACCACTGCTCCATAACCTGTCCACCTGCTCTGAGGAGGCCGACAGAACTTGCATGAAATCAATCAGATCTAATACGATCAGGTTGATTGACACCCCCTGCTAGCGGCCGCAAATCTGCAGGGGGCAGCGTTGCACCAGCAGTTCACAAGAGCTGCTAGTGCAATGCTGAATGCGGAGAGCGCATTGCTCTCCGCATTCAGCTATGTCTGTCGGACATGATCCGCTGATCGGATCATGTCGGACAGGCATTTAATATATAGGCCCCAAGGTATTTGACTCAAAATGGCTAGTATGTATAGTTGTATACATATATGTCTAAATATGTGTATCTGAATATATATATATATATATATATATATACTTTGGAGCCCTTTACACTTAAATACCTTTAAACATGAAATATTCTTATACATTGTTTTATATATATTGCAATGTGTTTTATTGTGTTTTTAATATAAATATTTAACATTCCAATGTTCTCCAATATTCCATATATTTCTAAATATTTATTTCTATAAATATCTGTATATATATATATATATATATATATATATATATATATATATATATACGTGTATATATTCATATGTATATATATATATAATTAAATATTTAAAAATAAAAACATGTTCTAAATTAAGAATATCAAAATGTCAAATATTCATAACTACCTTCAGCTTTAGCACAGTTGGTCTAATGCAGTGTCTGGTTAGCGTGCGAGTAATGTGTTAGGTTTTTTTGAACAGCACACTCCATTGAAGTCTATGGGTGGGAGAAATTAACGCAGTCGCTATATAACTTTTAATACCCACCCACGTTAAAAGTTTACTTTTATTTTGACGTTAAGAGAACGTTAATGCACCACTTGTAATCTGGCCTAAAATAAATATCAGAGATTCTCTAAAATGTATAGCTTTTTAAGAGTGATAGATATCTAAATGGAGTCTGAAACTTTTCATCTTCAAGAAACTCAACATTTCACTTCTCTTCAAGGATAAGAAAATATCCACATACTTATATGTAGAAAATGATGGAAGATAGGTTCTGCTGTATGTTTGCACATATGCCGGGGCTTCACTTATGTTATAAGTATTAAGTAATTTAATTTTTAATGGTATCACTGGAGGAGGAGCAGAATCCTCACTATCAGGATAATAGCGGAAATGAATCAATTACCATCATCAAGGCCTAGAAGTTCTGACACTGTGTGGGCATCTAAAGCTAATTATATGAGACCAGAGCATGGATCTAGCTGATAACAGGTAGCCCAATGTTCAGAAGAGAGATCACAAAGGCCGAGGACCCTCTTCAGGTCATACATAGTTGGGTTCTGAGGTATTTTGAGAGTCAGTATTTTGAGAGTCACACAATACTCACCTGTTTTTGGGTATCGAGGCACAGTAAGAATGACTTCATTCATTCTTGTTGGACTAAAGGGAGTGCTAATTCCAGGATGACTGTGGCAGTGGAAATCCAGGGCCAAACTGAGAAGCCTTATGATTAGAACGGCCAACAGTTCTGGTCATGTTGTTCATGTGCTTGATGTTAAGGACTGTTTGTAAGTATGTTATAGATAGTGATGTATATCATTATTTATTAGAAATTACCCCTGCAGTTGCTTTGGCAAAAAAAGTCCCAGAGTTTCTGCTATTTTGTCCATTTGTTGCAACACCTGGTTCCTGACTGATTTCTTGATACTGAACTTTGGTTTGGCTATGGACTACTCTGATGATTGTTTCCAAATTCCTAGCAATTGCTGTGGCTTTCTCAAAGCTAATCTATGTCTGTTCTTGCTCAAGAATACATATCTTGAAAGAGTGGTTCCAGTCATCAAACAAAGTAATTTGAGGGTTTTTTTGGTATTCTTTGTTGAAAGCTAAACCTAGGTAGACTCAAACTAATTTCTAAACTGTTAAACACCTCCTCCTATCTAAGTGCATTTTGACAGTTTTTCACAGTTAGACGGTGCTAGTTCATGTGTGTCATATAAATAACATTGTGCCCACTCCTGTGGAGTTATTTATGAGTCAGCACTGATTGACGAAAATGCAAGTCTGCCAAAAGTACTGAGATAAGGGGGCAGTCTGCAGAGGCTTAGATACAAGGTAATCACAGATGTAAACAGTATATTAATATAACTGTGTTGGTTATGCAAAACTGGGGAATGGGTAATAAAGGGATTATCTATATTTTGAAACAATAAAAATTCTAGTTTAGATTGTCCCTTTAAAGTGATACTAAACCCAAAAATGTTCTTTCATGATTCAGATAGAGAATACAATTTTAAACAACATTCCAATTTACTTCTATTATCTAATTTGCTTCATTCTTTAGATAGCCTTTGTTGAAGAAATATCAATGCACATGGGTGAGCCACTCAGATGAGGCATCTACGTGCAGCAACCAATCAGCAGCTACTTAGCCTATCTAGATATGCCTTTTCAGCAAAGAATATCAAGATAATGAAGCAAATTAGACAATAAAAGTAAATTAGAAAGTTGTTTAAAATGGCATGCTCTTTCTAAATCATGAAAGAAAAAAATTGGGTTTAATGTCCCTTTTGATATATATCTGAAACCAAGAATTTGATTTGAGTTTGAGTTGAAAAACACTAAAACAATAATTTTTTTCTCATTAATAGTAATATAGTATAAAACCATAGCCAAGCTCATATTCATAAATGTTAATTTTCTGTATTTAAGAGTGTTACAAGTGTATTTCTTGATGTGTATTGTTAATACAGAAGTGTGACAATTTTGCATTGAAGAAAAATAGTGTAATTTTAGATTACGTAAAATCTCTAAATGCCTGTTTTTTCCACAGAAAGGAAATATAATCATACTATCAAAGAAAAAGACAGTAGCTAGACACTTTTCTTTTTTGCTTTTTATCCTTACGAATGAATGACATGAGAAAAAGTGTGTGTTCCTTTTGTCAGATTACTCAAAAGAAAGACTTTTTCAAACACATCACGTATGTGAGCTATGAAATCTAAACGTTCTACGTCTAAAGAAGAATACAACTACAAAAAGAACATATGGCTTTTTATTTTAGCTGTTTTTATTGGTCATGTGAACAAATACAAAATACTTGTTTGAAATTAAGTAGAAGAAAAAGGCATGACAGTTAATTAGGCTGCCAACTTGAATTGTTCCATCTTTGTTTTAATCAATACATTTAATAAATCTTGGTTTTATACATTAGTTATAAAAACAGTAATTTTGTAATTACCCGGCTCGCCAGAATTTATTTTAGTGAGCCAACTATTTAGAAAAAGTGTTGTTTAGGTTTGCTTCTTTTTCTTTGTCTGCAATGTACCTACTGATAGTACATTTAATATAATAAAAACTAAATTTATGCTTACCTGATACATTTCTTTCTTTCCGGATATGGTGAGTCCATGGCTTGAGTAATTACTGTTGGGAAAATCTCTCCTGGCCAGCAGGAGGAGGCAAAGAGCACGACAGCTAAACTGCTAAGTATCACTCCCTTACCCAGAACCCCCAGACATTCGACCGAAGGGAAATGGAGAAAGAGGAGTAACACAAGGTGTAGAAGTGCCTGAGGTTATAGTCAAAAGAACAACTGTCTTAAAATAAATGGTGGGGCAGTGGACTCACCATATCTGGAAATAAATACATTTATCAGATAAGCATACATTTTGTTTTTCTTTCTTAAGATATGGTGAGTCCACGGCTTGAGTAATTACTGTTGGGAACCAATACCCAAGATAGAGGACACGGATAAATAGGGAGGGACAAGACAGGGAGTCCTAAACAGAAGGCACCACCGCTTGAAGAACCTTTCTCCCAAGAGAAGCCTCAGCCTAGGCAAAAGTATCAAATTTGGAAAAAGTATGTAGAGAAGACCAAATTGCAGCCTTGTAAATTTGTTCCACAGAAGCTTCATTTTTGAAAGCCCAAGAAGAGGAAACAACTCTTGTGGAATAAGCCATAATTCTCTCAGCAGTCTTATAAGCCAAACAAATTATACTTCGTAACCAAAAAGAAAGAGTAGTAGCAGTAGCTTTCTGACCTTTACGTTTCCCAGAAAAACAGACAAAGAGGGCAGAGGACTGGGAAAATCCTTAGTCGCCTGTAAGTAGAATTTCAGAGCAAGTACAAAATCCAAATTGTGTAACAACAAGGATTAGGACACAGAGATGGAAAAACAATTTCCTGATTGATATTTCTATTAGAAATAACCTTAGGAAGGAAACCTAACTTAGTACGAAGAATCGCCTTATCAGCATTAAAAATAAGATAAGGGGAATCACACTGCAGAGCTGAGAGTTCTGAGACTCTTCGAGCAGAAGAGGTAGCAACAAGAAACAAAACCTTCCAAGATAACAACTTAATGTCTATGGAATGCAATGACTCAAACGGAGCCAGCTGTAAAACTTTAAGAGCAAGGTTAAGACTCCAAGCAGGAGATACAGACAGGCCTGATTTTGACCAAGGCCTGACCAAAAGATTGCATATCTGGCACATCCGCTAAACGTTTATGTAGTAAAATAGTAGAAATCTGACCCTTCAGGTTACTGACTGACAATCACTTCTCCAGGCCTTCCTGAAGAAAAGATAAAATTCTAGGAATTCAAATTTTTCTCCAAGAGTAGCCCTTGGATTTCCACCAATAAAGATATTTACACCATATCTTATGGTAAATCATTCTAGTAACAGGCTTGCAAGCCTGAATCATGGTCTCAATGACCGACTCATTAAAACCACACTTAGACAGAATTAAGCATTCAATCTCCAAGCAGTCAGCTTCAGAGAAATGAGATTTGGATGAAGGAAGGGACCCTGAATCAGGAGGTCTTTCCTCAGAGGTAGTCTCCAAGGTGGGAGATATGACATCTCCACTAGGTCTGCAAACCAGATCCTGCGAGCCCACGCAGGGGCTATTAGAATCACCTACACCCTCTCCTGTTTGATACGAGCAATGACTCATGGAAGGAGAGAAAACGGAGGAAACAGGTATGCCAACCTGAAAATCCAAGGAACCGCCAGAGCATCTATCAGAACAGCCTGTGGATCTCTTGACCTTGAACCGTACCTAGGAAGGTTGGCGTTCTGATGGGACGCCATCAGATCTAACTTTCTCAGAGAACAGAGAAAGTCTGCTCCCCACCTGATTGAATCCTGGATCGGGGGCAAACCCTTCATACTGATTTAAAATTAGCTGCAGGTTTCTTTGATTGTTTCCCCTTGTTCCAAGACTGATTGGGTTTCCAAGAAGACTTGGATTGTTCCTGCTTGGAAGAAGAAGGGGAAGGCTTTCCTCTGAAGTTACAAAACGAACAAAAATTACTCTGACATCCTTTAGGCCTATTCTTCTTATCTTGAGGTAGAAAAGATCCTTTTCCACCCATAATATCAGAGATAATTTCTGTCAAACCGGGTCCAAACAAGGTTTTGCACTTGTAAGGAATAGCCAGAAGCTTGACTTTAGAGGAAATGTCCACAGACCAGGATTTTAACCATAATACCCTGCGGGCAAGGACAGCAAAACTAGAAGTTTTCGCTCCTAGTCTAACAACCTGTAAAATGGCATCTGCAATAAAGGAATTGGCCAACTTAAGAGCTTTAATCCTATCTTGAATTTCATCCAAGGAAGTCTCTACTTGAAGAGAATCAGACAAGGTGTCGAACCAATAAGATGCCGCACTAGTCACCATGGCAATACACTCAGGTTGCCATTGGAGACCTTGATGAACATAAATCTTTTTCAAATAAGCCTCCAGCTTTTTGTCCATCGGATCCTTAAAAGAGCAGCTATTCTTAATATGAATGGAAATGGCCCCTTCAACTTTGGGTACAGTATACCAGGAAAAATTTTCTTAAAAATGGGAGATGGGGAAAAAGACACCCCTGGTTTCTCCCATTCCTGTGAGATAATCTCCCTAGCACGGTGCGGCACAGGAAAAACCTCCAAAGTGCATCAACGAAAACTATTAAGTTTACTAGATTTCTTAGGAGTGACAACAACAGGGGTACCAGAGTCATCTAAAGTAGCTAAAACCTCCTTTAATAATACACAAAGGTGTTCAAGCTTAAATCTGAAGGATACCACCTCAGTCTCAGAAGAAGGAATTATATTGTCTGAATCTGAGATTTCACCCTCAGAAAGTCCCGATGTATTATCCTCATCAGACTTATGAGAAAGAGCAACTTGGGAAGCAGAACTGAGGACAGGCACTTACTTTCTGAATTTCTAGATTTGCTCTTGCGTTTCCCCTGTAATCTGGGAATGGCAGCTAATTCCGCAGACAGAAGGGTACCGAGAACCTTTGTAAAAATTCTTGGAGCTGTAGCTAGGCCAAACGGCAGAGCCACAAACTGGTAATGCTTGTCCAGAAAAGAGAATCTCAGGAACTGATAATGATCTGGATGAATCGGAATATGCAGATATGCATCCTGTAAATCTACTGTGGACATATAATGCCCTTGCTGAACAAAAGGCAAGATAGTCCTTACAGTTACCATTTTGAACGTTGGTATCCTTACATAACGATTCAATATTTTTAGATCCAGAACTGGTCTGAAGGAATTCTCCTTCTTTGGTACAATGAAGAGATCTGAATAAAACCCCATCCCCTGTTCCGGAACTGGAACTGGCATAATTACTCCAGCCAACTCGAGATCTGAAACACAATTCAGAAATGCTTGAGCTTTTACTGGATTTACTGGGACACAGGAAAGAAAAAATCTCTTTGCAGGAGGTCTCATCTTGAAACCAATTCTGTACCCTTCTGAAACAATGTTCTGAATCCAAAGATTGTGAACAGAATTGATCCAAATTTCTTTGAAAAAACGTAACCTGCCCCCTACCAGCTGAGCTGGAATGAGGGCCGCACCTTCATGTGGACTTAGAAGCAGGCTTTGCCTTTCTAGCAGGCTTGGATTTATTCCAGACTGGAGATGGTTTCCAAACTGAAACTGCTCCTGAGGATGAAGGATCAGGCTTTTGTTCTTTGTTGAAACGAAAGGAACGGAAACGATTATTAGCCCTGTTTTTGCCTTTAGATTTTTTATCCTGCGGTAAAAAAGTTCCTTTCCCACCAGTAACAGTTGAGATAATAGAATCCAACTGAGAACCAAATAATTTGTTACCCTGGAAAGAAATGGAAAGTAGAGTTGATTTAGAAGCCATATCAGCATTCCAAGTCTTAAGCCATAAAGCTCTTCTAGCCAAAATAGCTAGAGACATAAACCTGACATCAACTCTAATAATATCAAAAATGGCATCACAGATAAAATTATTAGCATGCTGAAGAAGAATAATAATATTATGAGAATCATGATCTGTTACTTGTTGCGCTAAAGTTTCCAACCAAAAAGTTGAAGCTGCAGCAACATCAGCCAATGATATAGCAGGTCTAAGAAGATTACCTGAACACAGATAAGCTTTTCTTAGAAAGGATTCAATTTTCCTATCTAAAGGATCCTTAAACGAAGTACCATCTGACGTAGGAATAGTAGTACGTTTAGCAAGGGTAGAAATAGCCCCATCAACTCTAGGGATTTTGTCCCAAAATTCTAAACTGTCAGACGGCACAGGATATAATTGCTTAAAACTTTTAGAAGGAGTAAATGAATTACCCAATTTATCCCATTCTTTGGAAATTACTTCAGAAATAGCATTAGGAACAGGAAAAACTTCTGGAATAACCACAGGAGATTTAAATACCTTATCTAAACGTTTAGAATTAGTATCAAGAGGACCAGAATCCTCTATTTCTAAAGCAATTAGTACTTCTTTAAGTAAAGAACGAATAAATTCCATTTTAAATAAATATGAAGATTTATCAGCATCAATCTCTGAGACAGAATCCTCTGAACCAGAAGAGTCATCAGAATCAGAATGACGATGTTCATTTAAAAATTCATCTGTAGGGAGAGAAGTTTTAAAAGATTTTTTATGTTTACTAGAAGGAGAAATAACAGACATAGCCTTCTTGATGGATTCAGAAACAAAATCTCTTATGTTATCAGGAACATTCTGCACCTTAGATGTTGAAGGAACTGCAACAGGCAATGGTACTTTACTAAAGGAAATATTATCTGCATTAACAAGTTTGTCATGACAATTAATACAAACAACAGCCGGAGGAATAGCTACCAAAAGTTTACAGCAGATACACTTAGCTTTGGTAGATCCAGCACTAGACAGCGATTTTCCTGAAGTATCTTCTGACTCAGATGCAACGTGAGACATCTTGCAATATGTAAGAGAAAAAACAACATATAAAGCAAAATTGATCAAATTCCTTAAATGACAGTTTCAGGAATGGGAAAAAATGCCAAAGAACAAGCTTCTAGCAACCAGAAGCAATGAAAAAAGAGACTAAAATAATGTGGAGACAAAAGCGACGCCCATATTTTTTTAGCGCCAAATAAGACGTCCACATTATTTGGCACCTAAATGCTTTTGGCGCCAAAATGACGCCACTTCCGGAACGCCGACTTTTTTGCGCCGAAAAAGTCCGCGCCAAGAATGACGAAATAAAATGAATCATTTTCAGCCCCCGCGAGCCTAACAGCTCACAGGGAAAAAAAAGTCAAATTTGAAGGTAAGAAAAAATGATTAATTCAAATGCATTATCCCAAATATGAAACTGACTGTCTGAAAATAAGGAATGTTGAACATTCTGAGTCAAGGCAAATAAATGTTTGAATACATATATTTAGAACTTTATAACAAAGTGCCCAACCATAGCTTAGAGTGTCACAGAAAATAAGATTTACTTACCCCAGGACACTCATCTACATGTTTGTAGAAAGCCAAACCAGTACTGAAACGAGAATCAGCAGAGATAATGGTATATAAATAAGAGTATATCGTCGATCTGAAAAGGGAGGTAAGAGATGAATCTCTACGACCGATAACAGAGAACCTATGAAATAGACCCCGTAGAAGGAGATCACTGCATTCAAATAGGCAATACTCTCCTCACATCCCTCTGACATTCACTACACGCTGAGAGGAAAACCGGGCTCCAACTTGCTGCGGAGAGCATATCAACGTAGAATCTAGCACAAACTTACTTCACCACCTCCATAGGAGGCAAAGTTTGTAAAACTGAATTGTGGGTGTGGTGAGGGGTGTATTTATAGGCATTTTGAGGTTTGGGAAACTTTGCCCCTCCTGGTAGGAATGTATATCCCATACGTCACTAGCTCATGGACTCTTGCTAATTACATGAAAGAAATTGGGTTTAATGTCCCTTTTGATATATATCTGAAACCAAGAATTTGATTTGAGTTTGAGTTGAAAAACACTAAAACAATATTTTTTTTCTCATTAATAGTAATATAGTATAAAACCATAGCCAAGCTCATATTCATAAATGCTAATTTTCTGTATTTAAGAGTGTTACAAGTGTATTTCTTGATGTGTATTGTTAATACAGAAGTGTGACAATTTTGCATTGAAGAAAAATAGTGTAATTTTAGATTACGTAAAATCTCTAAATGCCTGTTTTTTCCACAGAAAGGAAATATAATCATACTATCAAAGAAAAAGACAGTAGCTAGACACTTTTCTTTTTTGCTTTTTATCCTTACGAATGAATGACATGAGAAAAAGTGTGTGTTCCTTTTGTCAGATTACTCAAAAGAAAGACTTTTTCAAACACATCACGTATGTGAGCTATGATATCTAAACGTTCTACGTCTAAAGAAGAATACAACTACAAAAAGAACATATGGCTTTTTATTTTAGCTGTTTTTATTGGTCATGTGAACAAATACAAAATACTTGTTTGAAATTAAGTAGAAGGGGGGGCGGAGCCAGCTTTGGACCTGAGCGGTCGCACATCTTAGCAGCTCCGGCTATTCTACATACATATCATAACTTTGGCGACTGCTCGGGTCCATATACTTTATTAAGAAACAGACTCCATCAACATTGGAGCTCCAAGGAGCTGAGACTGGGGAGCGCAACAGTTCCCGGACGAAACCTTAGTCTATTATTCTGCCTTGCTGAATAGACTGCAGACCAGCGGCCATCTTCCCGACCACGCGGTGGGTGACTGAAGGACACAGTTTGCTCAGCCGCAGCTCTACTATCGTATGGATCGGCAGCTACTGCAAGCTTACAATATGGCACCAATAGCATACATAATTAGAGAGCTGGGCAATCTTTTGGACAGCTACCAAACCGCTTTCATCCATACACTTAAAATGGCGGTTCATCAAGCTGAGACGGACTCCACAAGACCCAATACCCACTATCATGCTTCCACAGCCAACTGGGTAGAGTGCGGCTCCTCGAGGCCCCAGCATCCATTACCCACTCCATGTGCATTACAGAGCAATGCGGCAGTGAGTCCCGAGAGTATAGCACCTCCAGCTGATGAGCCGGCTAACAGATCAACCCAGCACAAGGCGGTGACCATAATTCCCCTGACTAACGCAAGTGGAGCTACAGAGGTGGTGGTCTCCAATGCTCTTGTAGCAGAACAGATGCTTAAAGAACGGAGTTGTCCCCAGCTAAGGATTGAGATATTACAAAGTGGAAAGTGTCTGGCGATGCCATGCAACAAAGCAAGCTTGGAGAACAGGTCTCCCAATCTAGCGGCTAGACTAAACAGCAATGTAGAACTGCCCACAGCCCCTTTATCTCTGTGTCCTCTCGGGAGCTCTAATGGTGTCAGCAGCAACTTTGATATTTCTTTTGCAGCACTACCTGCCTCATATCAGTGCAGTGAGATCGGGGAGACTCCCCGCAACAATGTGCAGTCGGAGTGGGATAGACATTTCTAAGTCCCATGCTGACAGTGCGTTTCTGCCTGTTTGAACTGAGTTTTTGTTACAGATTGTGCTGTTCCATCCTATCATAGGTACAGGGATTAGCACTTGCCACCTCATAATGCCTCCAATTTTCTTTATTACATGTGGAACGAGAGACATTTCACATTATAGCTCTTTTGACTAAAGACATGTTTGAGGTCATGATGCCACAGGACTAACACGGTTGTAGGTGCATCTTGCTCCCATTATAGTTTCACATATGTTTACATGTTGGCTGAGCCTGTTGTTCTTCCACTAGCATTTATTGTATCTGATGCTTTGCTCTCATCCTGACATTTTGAGTTTGGTTTTGCAGCATAGCTTTATAGAATTATTCCTTAGATTTTGTAAGATATCCCTATAGCATACTGGTACAGATCATTTAACTTCTCTGATATGCGCCAGTAATATATAGTCTTATTTCCTAGTCTGCTTGCACCACAAAATTAAGCATTTATTGCCTGAATTTTATGAGCATCAATCCAAACGCAGAGCTATATATCAGTTCCTAGAGAAGGGTGGTAACAGTGTCAGGCTCACTTTATTTATATATATATTCTACAGTTTTATTCGTTTTTGTTCCATTGTGATGCATTGGCATATATGTTTAACTCAGTTTTAATTTCTCTTTAAATATTTAATTTACTTAGGAAACTTAAGGGCATTCACTGCACTGTATATGTGTTTAACTTTTAGGATTTCTTCCTACAGTGTTATAATTGTACTGTTCCACAATGTTTGTTTAAAGGTAACAGTAAGCCTATATATTATGCTACACATGAACCTCCATTACAGTCACAACACAGCTATATTTTGCTTACCATCAGCAGCCTGCATCGATATTCATTTATTCTATATAAGTTGTATGCTACAATATGTAATGGAGGCGCCTGAGGAATACTTAGATCAGAATAAGGCACACATTTATCTACTCAACTTTATGGTATACTGGGTTATAGCATTTTGCATGAAAGTTTTGCTATGCACTTCTTATTAACCCATACACACCTAATCTCGCATAGCTGTGGCGCCTTGTCTTACTGAGACATATATACTCTGTATTATAATATCGCAGGCGCCCCTGTCTTTCTTTCTTTTTTTATATATAAGACTCACTATATCCAAGTTACCACCTCCTCCCCCCCCCCATATAATATAATATACCTTCTTATTTAGGAGAGTTAACTGCGCGGTTTATCTATCTTTTACCGCACCCTAATTGACAGCTAAAAGGGATTAAGCCTGATTATGCTTGCATGTTTCTTTCCTGATATAGTCCCTAACAGTACATTTATGGTTTATGCTCTTTCAAGCCCAAGAGTGGCTATAGATTAATTTACCTCCATTGAACAATGTTACCTCACTAAGGTCCAAGAGTGGCCTATTATTCCAAGAGGAGGATCATTTAAATTTAAAAACGAGGTTACAGTTACCTTTGCCTACTTAATTTTTTAATTTTTATGTATATGAGACTATACATTAATTTCTCAATGTGAATTTTACTCTGTCTGTAATTCTTAAGTTCTGGCAATTTTACATGTTTTGTATATGTTATTTACCTCAATAAAAAATATATAAAAAAAAAAAAAAAAAAAAAAGAAATTAAGTAGAAGAAAAAGGCATGACAGTTAATTAGGCTGCCAACTTGAATTGTTCCATCTTTGTTTTAATCAATACATTTAATAAATCTTGGTTTTATACATTAGTTATAAAAACAGTAATTTTGTAATTACCCGGCTCGCCAGAATTTATTTTAGTGAGCCAACTATTTAGAAAAAGTGTTGTTTAGGTTTGCTTCTTTTTCTTTGTCTGCAATGTACCTACTGATAGTACTTTTAATATAATAAAAACTAAATGTATGCTTACCTGATACATTTCTTTCTTTCCGGATATGGTGAGTCCACGGCTTGAGTAATTACTGTTGGGAAAATCTCTCCTGGCCAGCAGGAGGAGGCAAAGAGCACGACAGCTAAACTGCTAAGTATCACTCCCTTACCCAGAACCCCCAGACATTCGACCGAAGGGAAATGGAGAAAGAGGAGTAACACAAGGTGTAGAAGTGCCTGAGGTTATAGTCAAAAGAACAACTGTCTTAAAATAAATGGTGGGGCAGTGGACTCACCATATCTGGAAATAAATACATTTATCAGATAAGCATACATTTTGTTTTTCTTTCTTAAGATATGGTGAGTCCACGGCTTGAGTAATTACTGTTGGGAACCAATACCCAAGATAGAGGACACGGATAAATAGGGAGGGACAAGACAGGGAGTCCTAAACAGAAGGCACCACCGCTTGAAGAACCTTTCTCCCAAGAGAAGCCTTAGCCTAGGCAAAAGTATCAAATTTGGAAAATTTGGAAAAAGTATGTAGAGAAGACCAAATTGCAGCCTTGTAAATTTGTTCCACAGAAGCTTCATTTTTGAAAGCCCAAGAAGAGGAAACAACTCTTGTGGAATAAGCCATAATTCTCTCAGCAGTCTTATAAGCCAAACAAATTATACTTCGTAACCAAAAAGAAAGAGTAGTAGCAGTAGCTTTCTGACCTTTACGTTTCCCAGAAAAACAGACAAAGAGGGCAGAGGACTGGGAAAATCCTTAGTCGCCTGTAAGTAGAATTTCAGAGCAAGTACAAAATCCAAATTGTGTAACAACAAGGATTAGGACACAGAGATGGAAAAACAATTTCCTGATTGATATTTCTATTAGAAATAACCTTAGGAAGAAAACCTAACTTAGTACGAAGAATCGCCTTATCAGCATTAAAAATAAGATAAGGGGAATCACACTGCAGAGCTGAGAGTTCTGAGACTCTTCGAGCAGAAGAGATAGCAACAAGAAACAAAACCTTCCAAGATAACAACTTAATGTCTATTGAATGCAATGACTCAAACGGAGCCAGCTGTAAAACTTTAAGAGCAAGGTTAAGACTCCAAGCAGGAGATCCAGACAGGCCTGATTTTGACCAAGGCCTGACCAACAGATTGCATATCTGGCACATCCGCTAAACGTTTATGTAGTAAAATAGTAGAAATCTGACCCTTCAGGTTACTGACTGACAATCACTTCTCCAGGCCTTCCTGAAGAAAAGATAAAATTCTAGGAATTCAAATTTTTCTCCAAGAGTAGCCCTTGGATTTCCACCAATAAAGATATTTACGCCATATCTTATGGTAAATCATTCTAGTAACAGGCTTGCAAGCCTGAATCATGGTCTCAATGACCGACTCATTAAAACCACACTTAGACAGAATTAAGCATTCAATCTCCAAGCAGTCAGCTTCAGAGAAATGAGATTTGGATGAAGGAAGGGACCCTGAATCAGGAGGTCTTTCCTCAGAGGTAGTCTCCAAGGTGGGAGATATGACATCTCCACTAGGTCTGCAAACCAGATCCTCTGAGCCCACGCAGGGGCTATTAGAATCACCTACACCCTCTCCTGTTTGATACGAGCAATGACTCATGGAAGGAGAGAAAACGGAGGAAACAGGTATGCCAACCTGAAAATCCAAGGAACCGCCAGAGCATCTATCAGAACAGCCTGTGGATCTCTTGACCTTGAACCGTACCTAGGAAGGTTGGCATTCTGATGGGACGCCATCAGATCTAACTTTCTCAGAGAACAAAGAAAGTCTGCTCCCCACCTGATCGAATCCTGGATCGGGGGCAAACCCTTCATGCTGATTTAAAATTAGCTGCAGGTTTCTTTGATTGTTTCCCCTTGTTCCAAGACTGATTGGGTTTCCAAGAAGACTTGGATTGTTCCTGCTTGGAAGAAGAAGGGGAAGGCTTTCCTCTGAAGTTACAAAACGAACAAAAATTACTCTGACATCCTTTAGGCCTATTTTTCTTATCTTGAGGTAGAAAAGATCCTTTTCCACCCATAATATCAGAGATAATTTCTGTCAAACCGGGTCCAAACAAGGTTTTGCACTTGTAAGGAATAGCCAGAAGCTTGACTTTAGAGGAAATGTCCACAGACCAGGATTTTAACCATAATACCCTGCGGGCAAGGACAGCAAAACTAGAAGTTTTCGCTCCTAGTCTAACAACCTGTAAAATGGCATCTGTAATAAAGGAATTGGCCAACTTAAGAGCTTTAATCCTATCTTGAATTTCATCCAAGGAAGTCTCTACTTGAAGAGAATCAGACAAGGTGTCGAACCAATAAGATGCCGCACTAGTCACCATGGCAATACACTCAGGTTGCCATTGGAGACCTTGATGAACATAAATCTTTTTCAAATAAGCCTCCAGCTTTTTGTCCATCGGATCCTTAAAAGAGCAGCTATTCTTAATATGAATGGAAATGGCCCCTTCAACTTTGGGTACAGTATACCAGGAAAATTTTTCTTAAAAATGGGAGATGGGGAAAAAGACACCCCTGGTTTCTCCCATTCCTGTGAGATAATCTCCCTAGCACGGTGCGGCACAGGAAAAACCTCCAAAGTGCATCAACGAAAACTATTAACCCCTTAATGACCACAATGTACCCTGTATGTCACTGGTCGTTAAGGGTTTTTTCAGGACATAATAGCACAAGTCTAGCAAGAACACGCTATTAATCCCCTCCCTCCAGCAGGCTTTGTGGAATAGAGCAGTCTCAACGCTGGTGGCAAGACCGCGCTATAAAACAATCAAGTCCCAAAAAAAGGACAGCGACATACAGGGTACGTCGCTGGTCCTTAAGGGGTTAAGTTTACTAGATTTCTTTGGAGTGACAACAACAGGGGTACCAGAGTCATCTAAAGTAGCTAAAACCTCCTTTAATAATACACACAAGGTGTTCAAGCTTAAATCTGAAGGATACCACCTCAGTCTCAGAAGAAGGAATTATATTGTCTGAATCTGAGATTTCACTCTCAGAAAGTCCCGATGTATTATCCTCATCAGACTTATGAGAAAGAGCAACTTGGGAAGCAGAACTGAGGACAGGCACTTACTTTCTGAATTTCTAGATTTGCTCTTGCGTTTCCCCTGTAATCTGGGAATGGCAGCTAATTCCACAGATACCGCTGAAGATACCTGGGCACCAATTTCTGCTTTTAAATAAACTCCACTAGGAGTTATAAAGGAACCGCTGGACACTGCATGTGACACCATTGAGGCTTGGGACGTAGCAGGAGATAGGTGAGGTATGATTTTAACAGCATAATCCTGAGATACATTAGGCTAAAAATGTTACCTTTATTTTGCAAGGTTTTCTTAACACATGAAGAACAAAATTGCATAGGAGCTGCAATTTTTGCATTGAAACATAATATGCATTAATTCATGAGAACAGGCTCTTGCTTCATATTAGACATGTGAAACATTAAATAAACTTGTACAGATAAGTTTCAAAGATTTTAATATTCAATTAAAATAAGCCAAGGAAAAAAATATACTTTAAATTTTATCCCAAATTAGGATCGATCTCTAGCTAAAATTCTGTGAGAAAAGTTAAGAAAAAACATTTAATAAACATCAAATAAACTTCTAAAATACCCCTCAGGCAACCCCATACCTCAATTACTGAGGTGCCGTACCACTACCAATTAAGACCGGATCACCCAGAAATGGCGAAAAACAACTTTTTCCTCAGAAACGTTATGAAGTAAAGCCAGTCACGTGATCGCAACTGCTGAGCTCAAATTACTGCTGCAACACAGAGAGGCACCACTTCCTGGTACACTGAGTTCCAGAGATATCCGTTTTTTCAAACCTGCTGAAATAGAAAAGTCAGCCTTACTTTCAGTTTAATTTTGTATTGCTTTATCAAGTAAATATATGTCAAAAAATGAAGCCTAATGAAAACATTTTACTCTTTCTTTTTAAAAGAGTTTAAATGTTAGTCTCACACATTCTACAGTGCCTGCTTCATGTCCCAGTGTAACCGATACAACAGAATTATCTATGTCCCAATAAAAAAGCAGTGTCTTTTAATTTGTTTAGTGCATAGTCTCCCCAACTGGAATAAAAAGCATTTACTTGTTCCACTGTCCGGCATGTAGACAGTTACAAGGTATGAGAAGACACAGTTCTTCACAGAGACCTTTGAAAAAGAAAGAACAGAGTAGCCAACTCTGGCTTTCTAAACTAGGGCAGCAATTGTTAGGAAAATGCAGTAAGTACCTCTTTACAAGTTCCTAACTGCTTTAAAGCCACCACTACCCGACTGCAAGGAATGACGTGGAATATGGCTATACCCCAAATCTAGCTTGTAGATGAAATCAAAATTTTTCTTCAGACACCTAAACTTCACCTCCTCCATGCACCGAAGGCAAAGAGAATGACTGGGGGTTGTGGGTAAGAGAGTAATACTTAGAAGTTTAACTGTGGTTCTCTTTGCCTCCTCCTGATGGCCAGGAGAGATATTCCCAACAGTAAACTTATGTGCGTCCATCAAGAAGTGCTTGACGACTCAAGGAAAAATTACAGTTGTGAACCGTGGCCCTAATAATGCTAATATTGTTTCAGTGATCATGTGTCCAAAGATAGCTCATAATTCACTCAGCCATCTTCACAAAGCAGCATGTTAGCTACTGCTACCAGACAGACCACTCCAGCCATCTCCAGATCCGGCCTGTTTAACCCTAACATAAATGTAGGCCAGTATAAGTCAAAGGGGGATATTTATCAAGCTGTCAACCTGAAATACGCTGGAATTCCGCAGCGTAATTGTGGTAGCTTGATTTGACCTAGTTATCAAAGCCTACAGACTGGCAAAAGTTGAAATCTGTGACGTAACATACTATCCGCCGGTCTCAATCTGACACAGATCGATGCGTATGTCATTACAGATGTTCCGAATACACATACGGCACTATTTGACACTTTTAAAAGTTATCAAATAGTTAACAGGTACGCTCGCGGCTATTCCGGCCCAGCGTACCTGGTTTTCAATCCGCCAACCTGGAGGCCGCAGATGCCATAGGAATCAATGGGAGTCTGAAAGCAGCGAAAGCTTATGTTTGATGCTGCCAGATATCCCACTCATTTATATGGTAGAAATCAAGTAACGTTTACACCTAACACCCTAACATAAAACCTGAGTCTAAACACCCCTAATCTGCCGTCACGGCATTGCCGCCACCTACATAATGTTATTAACCCCTATCCTGCCTCTCCCGGACCCCACTGCAACTAAATAAAAGTATTAACCCCTATCCCGCCGCTCCTGGACCCCGCCGTAACTAAAAAAATGTATTAACCCCTAAACCCCTGGCCTCCCACATCACTACCACTTACTAAACCTATTAACCCCTAAACCGCCAGCCCCCCACATCGCCATAAACTAAATTAAGCTATTAACCCCTTAACCTAACAACCCGCTAACTTTACATTAAAATGACAACAGCCCTATCTTATAATAAATTTAAATTTACCTGTAGAATTAAATTAAACTATATTAAACTATTAATTAACCTACCCTAACTATTATACTAAAAATACATTAAACTACCAGTAAATTAACTATATTACATATTAAAAAAACCTAACCCTACTTAAATTATTTAAATCTACAATTAAAAATTACTAAATTACAAAAAAAATAAATGCTAAGTTACAAAAAATAAAAAACCACAGTATCAAAAATAAAAAAAGAATTACACCTAATCTAATAGCCCTATCAAAATAAAAAAGCCCCCCCCCCCAATAAAAAAAACCCTAGCCTACAATAAATTACCAATGGCCCTTTTGCAGGGCATTTCTCCAAATAAATCAGCTCTTTTACCTGTAAAAAAATACAAACACCCCCCCAACAGTAAAACCCACCACCCACACAACCAACCCCCCCCAATAAAAACCCTATCTAAAAAACCTAAGCTCCCCATTGCCCTGAAAAGGGCATTTTTATGGGCATTGCCCTTAAAAGGGCATTTAGCTCTTTTACCTGATCAGACCCTACTCTAAAAATAAAACCCACCCAAAAAAACTTAAATAAACCTAACACTAACCCCCAACGATCCACTTTCAGTTTTTGAAGTTCCGCCTGAAGGATCCATTAAGCCAGCAAGAAGTCTTCATCCGGGCGGCCTCTTCTATCTTCATCCAGACGGTGAAGTCTTCATCCATGCGGCCTCTTCTATCTGCATCCATCCGGCGAGGAGCAGGTCCTTCCTGAAGACATCCGGCGTGGAGCGACTCCATCCTGAAGACATCCGACAAGGAGGTCCTCTTAAATACGGTCTTTGCCGTAAACTGGATCTTCAATACAAGTGATGTCATCCAATATGGCGTCCCTTGCATTCCTACTGGCTGATTGGAACTTTTCAGCCAATAGGAATGCAAGGGACGCCATCTTGGATGACGTCACTTGCATTCAAGATCCAGTTTACGTCTGAGACCATATTGAAGAGAAGCTCCTCGTCGGATGTCTTCAGGATGGAGCCGCTCTGCACGGGATGTCTTCAGGATGGACCCGCTCCTCACCGGATGGATGAAGATAGAAGAGGCCGCATGGATGAAGACTTCTTGCCAGCTGGATGGATCCTTCAAGCAGAACTTCAAAAACTGTAAGTAGATCGTCGGGGGTTAGTGTTAGGTTTATTTAAGGGTTTTTTGGGTGGGTTTTATTTTTAGAGTAAGGTCTGGGCAGTAAAATAGCTAAATGCCCTTTTCAGGGCAATGGGGAGCTTAGGTTTTTTTAGATAGGGTTTTTATTTGGGGTTGTTGGTTGTGTGGGTGGTGGGTTTTACTGTTGAGGGGTGTTGGTATTTTTTTTAAAGGTAAAAGAGCTAATTTCTTTGGGGCAATGCCCCGCAAAAGGCCTTTTTAAGGGCCATTGGTAGTTTATTGTAGGCTAGGGTTTTTTTTAATTTGGGGAACTTTTTTATTTTGATAGGGCTATTAGATTAGGTGTAATTCTTTTTTATTTTTGATACTGTCATTTTTTATTTTTTGTAACTTAGTGTTTTTTATTTTTTGTAACTTAGTGTTTATTTTTTTTGTAATTTAGTCATTTTTAATTGTAGATTTAAATAATTTGAGTAGGGTTAGGTTTTTAAATATGTAATATAGTTAATTTAATTGGTAGTTTAATGTAATTTTAGTATAATAGTTAGGGTAGGCTAATTAATAGTATAATATAGTATAATTTAATTTTAGTATAATAGGGTAGGTTAATTAATAGTTAAATATAGTTTAATTTAATTCTACAGGTAAGTTTAAATTTATTATAAGATAGGGATGTTGTAATTTTAATATAAAGTTAGCGGGCTGTTAGGTTAAGGGGTTAATAGCTTAATTTAGTTTATGGCAATGTGGGGGGCTGGCGGTTTAGAGGTTAATAGGTTTAGTAAGTGGGAGTGATGTGGGAGGCCAGGGGTTTAGGGGTTAATACATTTATTTAGTTGTGGTGGGGTCCGGGAGCGGTGGAATAGGGGTTAATACTTTTATTTAGTTGCGGTGGGGTCCGGGAGCGGCGGGATAGGGGATAAACTTTTTAGTATAGTGGCAGTGTTTAGTGACAGGGTATAAATAAAGTTGGTAAAAAGTTGGTAAAAAGCCGAATAGCAGCAAGATCGATGACTGCTAGTTAACAACAGCCCGCTGCTCATCGCCCCGTACTTGATGCGCGGCTTTTTGCCGGCTTTTTTAATAAATATGGATGCTGTGGTGGGGCTGATATTTATCCCAAGAATTTAACTCTGGGTTGTTTAAGCCGACTGAAAGTGAAAGAGTTAATCTAAGCAGTTTCAAATCTATTAATATTCTTTGAGTTTTATTTATTGTATGTTTATCATTTCTTATGATATTTTAGTTTATACACTAGTTAATTGAATATGAATAAACTTGTCACATCATTTAAGTCTCCAGCCTGGCTATCCTAGTCAAATAACCCGTGAGCATCTGCTCTATACTTGATGAAGATGCTGATATTCATAATAAAATCATTCTTTATTTTTTACTCAGTCAACACAATAGCTTAGTTTTTATTTTCTGTGTCGTTAAAATGACAATAGCTTGTGATTACTGATTATATATCCTTTTTAACTATAATTAGATAAATAGCTTGAAAAGTTCATAACTGCTAATTTTTTCACATTCTTTCAGAATGGAATATGAAGAATTACTTTACCAAACTGAGCTTATCATTCTCAATGAAATGCAAATTAATACAATATATAAGCTAACCAAATAATAATAAAAATATGTGTTTCTGACTTTGTTAAAAAATAAATTGTCTTATTTAGATTTGGAAGGATTTATAAAATATATAAATATGTCAAGACATAGCTATTAATTTCCCTATTACACTGTCAGGTTCCTGAGTTTTTTTGTTGATTGCAGTGGGGGCCAATTTAATTGAGGTTAAACATCTAGGGTTGCGCTAAAAAAGGTTCTGTACTAAAAAAAAGTGCTCCTGTTAAAATATTTGATGCTTTGAAATGTAAACAAACAAAAAAAATAGCGCTATAAACAAATCAAATATACAAAATATATATTTATATACAAATAAAAATCTTCCAGTTAATAAAAATACACAGAAATAGTATATGTGTGTCAATCTGTTAGTGAGATCGCACAATGTAATGTTCACATGATGGCGTGTCCTTGAAATCGCGGCTTTTCAGCGTGTTTTAGCTACATTTTCTATGCACATTTCTCACATGTATTTCTTGTTATTTAACAATATCAATACGCTGTTAGCATTTTGAGTTTTCCATCTTCAGTATTTCTATGCGCACTTCATATGTTATTAACAATATTTAGCACTTTCGCTAGCTCTTTATTTACTTTGTATTTTCAAATTTCCTGTATATTTACACAGTCTCACAGCTGCAGTTCCATTTTAGAATTAATTGATTGGTTAGGACTTGTATATAAGGTAGCTGAGTATGTTTGGTTTTTATTATGCCTGATGAAACGGCCTTATAGCCGAGAAACACGTTGCATAGAATGATTACATGCCAATACTATAACCCCTTATTTTAATATGTATTTTATGGTTTTATATTAAACTTGTTTTAACACAATTCTATTGGCTAGTGCTTATTCAAGCCATCCACTTGGAATACCGACATTGCTGTGTGAGACCAGCAGACGGAGTTCAGTGAGATAGAGCACTGTGAGTCCCCATCATGCCTCTATTAGCACTCTTGGGTGCTGCAACTCTATGTGAGTACCCTGTATCTACTGCACATAACAGTCAGTTGATAAATTGATATACACATGAAGTGCCCCCTTTTATCTTTCAGACATTTATAGGTTTGTATCAAGACCCGGCATTGAGTGTTAAAGTGGAGCAACCGTAGCGTGGGTCATTTCAATATTCAGAATAGTATCCCATTCATTATATCCACTATGTGTCAAATTGGCCAATTTTACAGCAAACCTGGTGGCCATTATATGGACTTTGTTTTTAAAGGTTAATTTGATATTTAATTAACTGGCTTAATATCAATCGGCCAGATTACGAGTTTTGCGTTATGAGCGGCTCTGTAATAATTTGCAAGTTATTGTCACCGCTCACCTCCCTATAGCGCTGCTATTACAGGTTTGCAAAAACTCAGCGTTAGCAGGCAATATGGCAGCGTTGAGCTCCATACCACACACAAATACCAGCGCTGCTGTGAGCTGGTTTTACGTACTTGTGCACGATTTCCCCATAGACATCAATGGGGAGAGCCGGCTAAAAAAAAGCCTAACACCTGCAATAAAGGAGCATAAAGCTCCGTAACGCACCTCTATTAATTCCTGTGGGGAAAGAAAAGTTATGTTTACACCTAACACCCTAACATAAACCCTGAGTCTAAACACTCCTAATCTGCCGCCGACATTGCCAACACCTACATTACACTTATTAACCCCTAATCTGCAGCCCCCGACATCGCCGCCACCTACCTACACTTTTTAACCTCTAATCTGCTGCCCCCAATGTTGTGACTACCTACATTACACATATTAACCCCTAATCTTCAACCCCCAATGTCGTCGCTACCTACCTACACTTGTTAACCCCTTATTTGCTGCCCCCAACGTCGTCACCACTATACTAACGTTATTAACCCCTAAACCTAACCCTAAGTTAACCTTAACCCTAGCACCCACTAACTTTAACATAATTAAAATAAATCTAAATAAAAATTACAATTAAAACCTAAATAATTCCTATTTAAAACTAAATACTTACCTATAAAATAAAACCTAAGCTAGCTGCAATATAACTAATAGTTACATTGTAGCTATCTTAGGTTTTATTTTTATTTTACAGCTAAGTTTGTATTTATTTTAACTAGGTAGACTAGTTAGTAAATAGTTATAAACTATTTACTAACTACCTAGTTAAAATAAATTCAAAGTTAGCTGTAAAATAAAACCTAACCTGTCTTACACTAACAACTAGCCTTACACTACAATTAAATAAATTACATGATTTAAATACAATTAACTAAATTACAAACAAAATGAACACTAAATTACACAAAATAAAAAGAATTTATCAAATATTTAAACTAATTACACCTAATCTAATAGCCATATCAAAAGTCTTCATCTAAGCGGCAAGAAGTGGTCCTCCAGGCGGGCAGAAGTCTTCATCCAGACGGCATCTTCTATCTTCATCCTTCCGACGCGGAGCAACTCCATCTTCAAGACATCCAGCGTGTTGCATCCTCTACTGTTGACGGCTACTGAAGAATGAAGGTTCCTTTAAGGGACGTCATCCAAGATGGTGTCCCTTGAATTCCGATTGGCTGATAGAATTCAGCCAATCGGAATTAAAGTTGAAAAAATCCTATTGGCTGATGCAATCAGCCAATAGGATTGAGCTTCAATCCTATTGGCTGATCCAATCAGCCAATAGGATTGAGCTTGCATTCTATTAACTGATTGGAACAGCCAATAGAATGCAAGCTCAATCCTAGCGTTCTATCAGCCAATCGAAATTCAAGGGACGCTTGGATGACGTCCCTTAAAGGAACTTTCATTCTTCAGTAGCCATCAACAGAAGAGGATGCTCCACGCCGAATGTCTTGAAGATGGAGCCACTCCACGTCGGAAGGATGAAGATAGAAGATACCTTCTGGATGAAGACTTCTGCCCGCCTGGAGAACCAATTCTTGCCGCTTGGATGAAGACTTCTCCTGGCTTCGTTGAGGACTTCTGCGTGCTTGGGTGAAGACTTCTCCCGGCTTGATGAGGATGGATGTCTGGTCTTCAAAAACTGTAAGTGGATCTTCGGTGGTTAGTGTTAAGTTTTTTTAAGGGTTTATTGGGTGAGTTTTATTTTTAGCTTAGGGTTTGGGCAATGGAAAAGAGCTTAATGCCCTTTTAAGGGCAATGCCCATCCAAATGCCCTTTTCAGGGCAATGGGGAGCTTAGGTTTTTTTAGATAGGATTTTATTTGGGGGGGTTGGTTGTGTGGGTGGTGGGTTTTACTGTTGGGGGGTTGTTTGTATTTTTTTACAGGTAAAAGAGCTGATTTCTTTGGGGCAATGCCCCGCAAAAGGCCCTTTTAAGGGCTATTGGCAGTTTAATTTAGGCTAGGGTTTTATCTATACCTAGACTTAGGGTTAGGTTTAGGGGTTAATAACTTTAGTATAGTGGCTGTGGTGATGTTGGGGGCAGCAGATTATTGTTTAATAATATTTAACTAGTATTTGCAATGCGGGAGTGCAGCGGTTTAGGGGTTAATATGTTTATTATAGTGGCCGCGATGTCCGGGGGGGAAGATTAGGGGTTAATCATTTTTTTAAGTGGAGGCGATGTCCGGAGTGGCAGAGTAGGGGTTAATCATTTTATTATAGTGTTTGCAATATGGGAGGGCCTCGGTTTAGGGGTTAATAGGTAGATTATGGGTGTTAGTGTACTTTGTAACACTTTAGTTATGAGTTTTATGCTACAGATTTGTAAGGTAAAACCCATAACTATTGACTTTAGATGGCGGTACGAATCTTGACGGTATAGGGTGTACCGCTCACTTTTTGGCCTCCCAGGCAAAACTCGTAATACCGGCGCTATGGAAGTTCCATTGAAAAAGGACTTTTTGAAAGGTGCGGTAGTTACGTTGCGTTACGGCCAAAATGGTGTGCAGTACAGCTATACCTGCAAGACTCGTAATAGCAGCGGTAGTGAAAAAGCAGCGTTATGAGGCTTTTTAACTCATAACGCAAAACTCGTAATCTAGCCGAATATTAGCAATAATTACATATGTTATAGTATTAGAGCTCCCTAGAGGTTTTCAGTAACCTAGGCACCAACTAAGCATACTTTGTAATGTATTTTTAATTTGTTTTGTGACACTTTTATGTTTGGCGAAACATTTAACCACAACTTTGTAGTTGAGGTAATCATTCTAGCGTATATTGCAATTGCGCTCACGCAATCGGGTTTACGCTCAACTCTTAATATGAGTGCAAACGATCACGCAAATATTTGAGCTCCACTTCTAATCTGGCCCTTAATATTTAATGTCCTTTTAATGTTTAGAGTTAAAGAACCACGAAATACAG
This sequence comes from Bombina bombina, assembly GCF_027579735.1. Classification (NCBI taxonomy): domain Eukaryota; kingdom Metazoa; phylum Chordata; class Amphibia; order Anura; family Bombinatoridae; genus Bombina; species Bombina bombina. The sequence continues at coordinate 71,218,186 of NC_069502.1, forward strand.
TCAAAATTAATAAATGAGAAATACACAATAAAAAGAAAATGCAAAATCACTTAATTTGAATTTTACATGAGCAGTAGAATATTTTGAAGCAAATTTCAAACTGAATCCAATTTTCCCTTCCCTGTATAATGTGACAGCCATTAGCCAATCACAAAATGCATAAACGTATATATATTCTGTGCAATTTTGCACATGCTCAGTAGGATCTGCAGCCTCAGAAAGTGTGTATATAAAATAAATTTGCACGTTTTGAGAATGGAAGTATATTGAAGTTTTTTTTAATTGCCTGCTTTATTTGAATCATGAAACTTTAATTTGACTGTAATGGCCCTTTAAATTACAGGATACGGAGACAAAATAAATAATGAAAGTATATTTCATTTTTTTTTATTTTTTTGCTACACATTATTAGATTTGTTACTTTGCAACGTCAAATTGTATACTATACCTTTAAATTCTTTCTTCAAATTCCCTCTATTTTTATCACTAGTTGACTCTTAGGGGGCGATTTATTAAGGGCCAAATGAACCTGAATACAGCTGTTCCCGTACAAGCCTTCAGGCTCGCCGAAAACAGCAGTTAAGAAGCAGCGGTCCTCAAACAATATATGATTGGGTTGATTGACACCCCCTGCTAGCGGCTGATTGGCCGCAAACCTGCAGGGGGCGGCATTGCACAAGCAGTTCACCAGAACTGCTTGTGTAATGTTAAATGCTGACAGCGTATGCAGTCGGCATTTAGCGATGCAGGGCGGATATAGTGAATCATGTCCGCCCAGGGTATGATAAATCTACCCTTCAAAGTTGTTAGTCTCTATTTATCCTTTTTTCTTTTAAAGTCTTTCAGAAAAACTAAACATTTTGCGAGTCATGGAGGATACATAAAAGTGCTATATTATTTGGTATTAGATAACTGGTCCTTAAAGTGCTTACTGAACTTTGTATTTACAACATCTTTTATGCCGGGAAGACTTATTTATAAATGAGCACAACATGCCTGTGCTCAAATCTAAAGACTTTACACATCAACATTCAGCTGTAATCAGACATACCCCTAGAGCATTGTAAGACTGCTCAAAATGCGTAAATAAGGTTTCTTGACAAGAAGAGAGAATCACAGTTAAATAAAATATCATATAATACATTTTGCACATTTTTCCTGTGGTAATTTCTTGGTACATATTTTTTTTTTTTTTTTAAATGTGCATCATTTTGTACATAAAAAATGAAGAGAATTTTTTTTAGTGCTGCTGAACACTAACACTGCTCAAGGTAAATCAATAGCACTGGTATCATAAGTTGAAAGTAAAATAATTGCGCGAGAACTGACCATGCTAACTCAACCTTTCCCCATAGATTTCATAGAATACTTTAAATACCACTCACCTAGATTACAAGTTTTGCACTACAGAGGGTAGGAAACTAACGTAAAAAAAGTTGCATTATTTCACCATCCATAGCGCTGCCATTACAAGTTTTGGAAAAGCCTCCTTGTGCGTGTGCTATGGCTGCTTTGCACGCTTTTCCCATAGACATCAATGGGGAGAAAGTGTTAGAAAAAACGAACACCTGCGATCGTGGTATGAAAAGCTCCATAACTCAACCCCATTGATGTCTATGGGGAAAAAAGTTACGTTTAAACCTAACACCCTAACATACACCCCAAGTCTAAACAGCCCTAATCTGCTGCCCCCGACATCACAGACACCTACATAATGTTATTAACCCCTAATCTGCCGCTCCCGACATCGCCGCCACTACATAAACCAATTAACCCTTTAACCGCCAGCCCCCACATCGCAACAACCTAAATTAAACTATATTAACCCCTAAACCTAACCCTAACCATAACCCTAAACCTAACCGTAACCCTAACACCCCCTAACTTTGACATAATTAAAATAGAGCTAAATTAAAGTTACAATTATTAACTAAATAATACTTATTTAAAACTAAATACATACCTGTGAAATAAAACCTAAGCTAGCTACAATATAACTATTAGTTATAATGTAGCTAGCTTAGGTTTTATTTTTATTTCACAGTTAAGTTTGTATTTATTTTAACTAGATAGACCATTTAGTAAATAGTTATTTACTAACTACCTAGTTAAGATAAATACAAACGTACCTGTGAAATAAAACCTGAGCTGCTTTACACTAAAACCAAACATAACAAAAATAAAAAACCTACCATTACAAAAAATAAAAAACTCTAAAATTACAAAAAATAAAAAATACATACCATTACAAAGAAAATAACAAACAAAATGATCCAAAACAATAAAAATGATTCCTATTCTAATACCCTGTTTAAAAAAAACAAAAAACAAAATAAAAAAACCCTAATCTATAATAAACTACCAAGGGCCCTTAAAAGTGCCTTTTGTAATCTACCCATTGCTCTGAAAAGGGCATTTGTATGGGCATTGCCCTTTAAAGGGCATTCAGCTCTTTTGCTGCCCATTAAAAATAAAACAAATGACTATTCTTAAAAAATAAAACACCCCAAAAAGAAGAAAAAAAATTACACAAAATAACAAACAAATTATCCAAAATAATAAAAATGATTCCTATTCTAATACCCCGTTTAAAAAAAACAAACACCCAAAATAAAAGAACCCTAATCTATAATAAACTACCTATAGCCCTTAAAAGGGCGTTTTGTAGGGCATTGCCCTAAAGAAATCAGCTCTTTTTCTAAAAATAAACACAAACCCCCCCTAACATTACAAACCCCCATCCCCCCAAACCCACAAAATAAAAAACTAACTAAAAAAACACTAGATAGATACACTTTTAAACCCTTACCAGTCAAAAACATTTACATACTATCCCTTTTAAAACCATTTTAATCATGTAATTCAATAATAAACTTATATTTTTGTTAAAACTTTATATGTGAGTGTCATACTTTAATATATTTGCGTGTGTTTAAGGAAACTTTTTTGGAGCCCTAATAATTTATTTCAGGTCTCAAGTCACACTTACGGCTAGATTTAGAGTTTGGCATTAGCCGTCAAAACCAGCGTTAGAGGCTCCTAACGCTGGTTTTGGACTACCGCTGGTATTTAGAGTCAGTCAGGAAAGGGTCTAACGCTCACTTTGCAGCCGCGACTTTTCCATACCGCAGATCCCCCTATGCCATTTGCGTATCCTATCTTTTCAATGGGATCTTTCTAACGCTGGTATTTAGAGTTGTGGCTGAAGTGAGCGTTAGAAATCTAACGACAAAACTCCAGCCGCAGAAAAAAGTCAGTAGTTAAGAGCTTTCTGGGCTAACGCCGGTTTATAAAGCTCTTAACTACTGTGCTCTAAAGTACACTAACACCCATAAACTACCTATGTACCCCTAAACCGAGGCCCCCCCACATCGCCGCCACTCTATTAAAATTTTTTAACCCCTAATCTGCCGACCGCACACCACCGCCACTTACATTATCCCTATGTACCCCTAATCTGCTGCCCCTAACACCGCCGACCCCTATATTATATATATTAACCCCTAATCTGCCGCCCCCAACGTCGCCTCCACCTACCTACAATTATTAACCCCTAATCTGCCGACCGGACCTCACCGCCTCTATAATAAATGTATTAACCCCTAATCCGCCTCACTCCCGCCTCAATAACCTAATAATAAATAGTATTAACCCCTAATCTGCCCTCCCTAACATCGCCGACACCTAACTTCAAGTATTAACCCCTAATCTGCCGACTGGACCTCACCGCTACTCTAATAAATTTATTAACCCCTAAAGCTAAGTCTAACACTAACCCTAACACCCACCTAAATTAAATATAATTTAAATCTAACTAAATAAATTAACTCTTATTAAATAAATTATTCCTATTTAAAGCTAAATACTTACCTGTAAAATAAACCCTAATATAGCTACAATATAAATTATAATTATATTGTAGCTATTTTAGGGTTTATATTTATTTTACAGGCAACTTTGTATTTATTTTAACGGATTGAACTTGAATCTGATTGGCTGATTCCATCAGCCAATCAGATTTTTCCTACCTTAATTCCGATTGGCTGATAGAATCCTATCAGCCAATCGGAATTTGAGGGACGCCATCTTAGATGACGTCATTTAAAGGAACCTTCATTCGGACTTAGGACGTCGCAAGAAGAGGATGGATCCGCGCCGGAGGTCTTCAAGATGGAGCCGCTTGTCACCACTTGGAAGATGATGGTTGCCAGTCCGGATCTACTCTTTTGCCCGGATAGGATGAAGACTTTGGAGCCTCTTCTGGACCTCTTCAGCCGCCGCTTGATAGAAGACTTCAGCCGGATGATGGATCTCCAGCCCCCGCTTGGGCTTGGATGAAGACTTCGGAGCCTGGAGCGATCGGTGATACCTGGCATGGTGAAGACAAGGTAGGAAGATCTTCAGGGGCTTAGTGTTAGGTTTATCTAAGGGGGGTTTGGGTTAGATTAGGGGTATGTGGGTGGTGGGTTGTAATGTTGGGGGGGGTATTGTATATATTTTTTTACAGTCAAAAGAGCTGAATTCTTTGGGGTATGCCCCGCAAAAGGCCCTTTTAAGGGCTGGTAAGGTAAAAGAGCTTTTCTATTTTAATTTTAGAATAGGGTAGGGCATTTTTTTATTTTGGGGGGCTTTGTTATTTTATTAGGGGGCTTAGAGTAGGTGTAATTAGCTTAAAATTGTTGTAATATTTTTATTATGTTTGTAATTAATTTTTTTATTTTTTGTAACTTAGCTTTTTTTATTTTTTGTACTTTAGTTAGTTTATTTAATTGTATTTATTTGTAGGTATTTTATTTAATTTATTAATTGATAGTGTAGTGTTAGGTTTAATTGTAGATAATTGTAGGTAGTTTATTTAATTAATGTATTGCTAGTGTAGTGTTAGGTTTAATTGTAACTTCGGTTAGGATTTATTTTACAGGTAATTTTGTAATTATTTTAACTAGGTAGCTATTAAATAGTTATTAACTATTTAATAGCTATTGTACCTGGTTAAAATAAATACAAAGTTGCCTGTAAAATTAATATAAATCCTAAAATAGCTACAATATAATTATAATTTATATTGTAGCTATATTAGGGTTTATTTTACAGGTAAGTATTTAGCTTTAAATAGGAATAATTTATTTAATAAGAGTTAATTTATTTAGTTAGATTTAAATTATATTTAACTTAGGGGGGTGTTAGTGTTAGGGTTAGACTTAGCTTTAGGGGTTAATAAATTTATTAGAGTAGTGGCGAGGTCCGGTCAGCAGATTAGGGGTTAATACTTGAAGTTAGGTGTCAGCGATGTTAGGGAGGGCAGATTAGGGCTTCATACTATTTATTATAGGGTTAGTGAGGCGTATTAAGGGTTAATACATTTATTATAGTAGCGGTGAGGTCCGGTCGGCAGATTAGGGGTTAATTATTGTAGGTAGCTGGCGGCGACGTTGTGGGGGGCAGATTAGGGGTTAATAAATATAATATAGGGGTCGGCGGTGTTATGGGCAGCAGATTAGGGGTACATAGGTATAATGTAGGTTGCGGCGGTGTACGGAGCGGCAGATTAGGGGTTAATAATAATATGCAGGGGTCAGCGATAGCGGGGGCGGCAGATTAGGGGTTAATAAGTGTAAGGTTAGGGGTGTTTAGACTCGGGGTACATGTTAGGGTGTTAGGTGCAGACATAGGAAGTGTTTCCCCATTGGAAACAATGGGGCTGCGTTAGGAGCTGAACTCTGTTTTTTTCAGCTCAAACTGCCCCATTGTTTTCTATGGGGGAATCGTGCACGAGCATGTTTTTGAAGCTGGCCGCGTCCATAAGCACCGCTGGTATTGAGAGTTGCAGTGGCGGTAAATTATGCTCTACGCTCCCTTTTTGGAGCCTAACGCAGCCATTCTGTGAACTCTAAATACCAGCGGTATTTAAAAAGTGCGGGGGAAAAAAGCCAGCGTTAGCTACGCGGGTCATTACCGACAAAACTCTAAATCTAGGCGTTAGTTTTCTAGCACTTTTATTTGTTGTTCAAAAAATAACTTTCAACTTGTAATATGAGTAATGTTTAGTGATATCCATTGAAGGTATAGGATTATTATTATTATTATTATTATTATTATTATCGGTTATTTGTAGAGCGCAAACAGATTCTGCAGCGCTATAAACAAAGGGGGAGTACAACAAAACAAATATAGGGATCAAATGGGTAGAGGGCCCTGCCAAAAGTTGAACTGTTGTAGTCAGCTCTTAAGAAGGTGATCTACAAACAGCTGGACTCTTAGGCTTACATGCTAATGGGGTTCAGGGGATAGCAATGGAGGAGTGGAACTGGTATAAAGTAAAGTTAGCATAGGTTGTAAGCATCCCTGAACAGTAGAGTCTTTAGGGAGCACTTGAAGCTTTCAAAACTAGGGGAGAGTCTTGTGGAGCGAGGCAGAGAGTTCCACAACATGGGAGCCAGTCTGGAGAAGTCCTGTAAATGAGAGTGTGATGAGGTAATCAGAGAGGAGGAGAGTAGGAGGTCATAAGCAGAACGAATGGGACGAGAGTATCTGGAGACAAGGTCTGAGATATAGGGGGGAGCAGTGCAGTTGAGGGCTTTGTATGTCAGAGTGAGAATTTTGTGTTTGATCCTAGAGGCAAGAGGAAGCCAGTGAAGGGATTGGCAGAGAGGTGCAGCAGATGAAGAGCGACGTGTAAGGAAGATGAGTCTGGCAGAGGCATTTATTATGGAAGGAGCTAGGTGGCAGGTGGGGAGACCAGAGAGGACAGAGTTGCAGTAATCGAGGCGGGAAAGAATGAGAGAGTGGATTCACATCTTAGTTGTGTCTTGTGTAAGGAAGTGTCAAATTTTTGAGATGTTTTTAAGGTGGAAGTGGCAGGGACTGAATGTGAGGAGTGAAAGAAAGATCTGAGTCAAATGTGACCCCAAGACATCGGGCATCCGGGGTAGGGGTAATGATGGAGTTGTCGACAGTTATAGAGAGATTGGGGGTGGATATTTTGGAAGAAGGGGGAAAATGAGGAGCTCAGTTTTGGAGAGATTTAGCATGAGGTAGTGAGAGGACATCCAGGAAGAGATGTGAGAAAGACAGTTAGTAACACAGGTTAGCAAGGAAGGAGATAGGTCTGGTGTAGAGAAGTAGATTTGGGTGTCATTGGCATACAAATTATATTGGAAACCGTGGGACTTTATTAGGGGACCTAGTGATGACGTGTAGATGGAGAAGAGAAGGGGACCGAAGACAGAGCCTTGCGGTACTCCGACAGAAAGTGGTGACGGGGCAGAGGAGGCCCCAGAGAAGGCTACACTAAAGGTATGGTTTGACAGGTAGGAAGAGAGCCACAAAAGGGCTGTTTTACAGATGCCGAAGGATTGGAGGGTTTGGAGCAAGAGATGGTGGTCGACAGTGTCAAAGGCTGTGGACAGATCAAGGAGGATATTTTTTTTTGCTGTAAGTAGGTTGTTGGTAACCTTAACAATAGCTGTCTCTGTGGAGTGATGGGGACGAAATCCAGATTGCAATGGGTCAAGAAGGGAGTTTCTCCTAAGGAAATGGGATAGGCTTGCATATACTAGTTTTTCGAGAAGCTTTGAGGCAAGAGGGAGGAGGGAAATAGGGCGGTAGTTGGATGGGGAGGTAGGATCAAGGGAAGGTTTTTTGAGGATAAGTGTGACCAGTGCATGTAAAGCGATGAGGAAAATATACCGGTGGTGAGGGAGAGGTTGAAAATGTGTGTAAGTATAGGGATAAGGGTAGCAGAGAGGGAGGGGAGCAGCTGTGAGGGGATATGGTCAAGGGGACAGGTAGTGAGGTGAGAGTGCAGTATAAGTGCCAAAACCTCTTCCTCAGTAACAGGGGAGAATGAGATAAGTTTAAGGTTATGTGGGTCGTGGTTGATTGAGAGCATTTGAGGGGGTGAGAGGATGGAATTATGTTGAGAACTGATTTGATTTCTGATGAAGTCAATTTTGTTATTGAAGTGGCTGGCAAAGTCCTGAGCTGACAGAAAAGTTGTATTGGGAGGTGGGGGAGGACAGAGGAGAGTATTGAAAATGGAGAACAGACGTTTTGGATTTGAAGAAAGATTAGAGATAAGAGTAGAGAAGTAGTGTTGCTTATGGAGATTAAGGGCAGAATAGTAGGAGTTTAAGATGAATTTGTAATGAAGAAAATCAGTTGAACTCCGAGATTTTCTCCAGTGCCGCTCAGCCATACGGGAACATATGCGTAGGTTTCAACTTGTAATATGAGTAATGTTTAGTGATATCCATTGAAGGTATAGGACCATAAAGGGATGTTAGCCTTGCTATACATTCTGTGGTCATTCAGTTTTACCATTGAGTTGTTATAATGATTTGCATGCTAATCCTAGCGCAGTCAAGCAATATTGTGCTCCTCTTGCAATCTGGGCAGAAATGGAAAAAGTATCCCTTATGATGCATGGAATTCAATGATTACAATACACAAGTCCAGCATATTCTGTTGGCATTTAGCATTGCACAAGCAGTTCTGGTTCAGGTTGATTGCTATCCACCGCTCAGAGGAGACAGACCAGTTAAGGAGCAGCGGTCTTAAGACTGCTGCTTCTTAACTGCTGTTTCTGGCGAGCCTGAAGGCTCGTGCAGAAACAGATGTATTAGGCACCATACGGTGCTTAAAAATTTGGCCCCTAGATATCAAAAACAAAATTGACAATCCAAGTTTAACAGCCAAAGGCACTTGAAATATGTTCAACACTCACTGATCGGAAAAACAATAACAAAATGTGCCAACAATCTGTAGTTCTTTGAACCCAAAATAAGGATGTTGATGCCCATGCCAACAACAACGATACATCTTTTTTATGATGATTGAATCATGTTAAATAAACAAACAATAATGAACACGTCATTGCCATAAATTACATGCAAAGACACATTGAAACATATCCACAATACAACATTCTAACATGCAGAGAGAGGAGACAGGAGATGAGAAAAAGCAGTAGAATGAGGAAAAGTCACCTGGGGCCCGATCCGATATAAATCGTCGCCCGCAAAAGCCTGTGACGCCAACATTTGCGCTGGTTTGGTATCACATATACGGCGTAATATAGAAGTTACGCTCGTATATTTTTGCCTTCGGCCGTAGTTTTTTGGCCCATAGACAGGTATACCAAACCAGCGCAGTTTGGTATCCAATATACAGCGTAAGGACTTACGTGGCGAAAATGGAGAAATCTTACTCCATTTTCACCTCACCACAAATTGCAGGCGTAGTAAGCCTTACGCTGTGTATCAGAGCCCCGTAACTCCCTAAACTAGCTGCAAAATAAAACCTAACACCTAACGCATGCGAAATGTCTATCTACCTGTCAACCGCGAACTGCTAAATAAAACCTAACACCTAACGCATGCGCAATGTCTATCTACCTGTCAACCGCGATCCCCGCCGCAATCCCTAATAAAGTGTTTAACCCCTAAACCGCTGCTCCCGGACCCCGCCACCACCTACATTAAATGTCTAACCCCCTAATGTGAGCCCCCTACACCGTCACCACCTACATTAAAATTATTAACCCCTAATGTAATCCCCCTACACCGCCGCCATCTATATTAAAATTATTACCCCCTAATGTGAGCCCCCTACCACGCCGCCACCTATTTTAACTATATTACCCCCTAATCTAATCCCCCTACACTGCCGCCACCTATTTTAAATGTATTAACCCCTAATCTAATCCCCCTACACCGCCGCCACCTATATTAAATGTATTAACCCCTAATCTATCTCCCTACACCGCCGCCACCTATAATAAATTTATTACCCCCTAAAATACTAAACTGTCCCTACCCTAAACTAAATTAAAAATAGCCCTGAAAACGGCTTTTTGCGTGGCATTGCCCCAAAGTAACCAGCTCTATTACCAGCCCTTAAAAGGGCCTTTTGCGGGGCATTGCCCCAAAGTCACCAGCTCTTTTACCAGCCCTTAAAAGGGCTTTTTGCGGGGCATTGTCACAAAGTAATTAGCTCTTTTGCCTGTAATCTAAATCCCCCTACACCGCCGCCACCTATAATAAATGTATTACCCCCTAATCTAATCCCCCTACACCGCCGCCACTTATATTAAAATTATTAACCCCTAATCTAATCCCCCTACACCGCCGCCACCTATATTAAATTAATTAACCCCTAATCTAATCCCCTACACCGCCACCACCTATATTAAATTAATTAACCCCTAAAATACAAAAATGTACCTACCACTAAACCTAAGTCTAACCCTACAAATAGCCCTTAAAAGGGCTTTTTGCGTGGCATTGCCTCAAAGTAACCAGCTCTATTGCCAGCCCTTAAAAGGGTTTTTTTGCGGGCATTGTCACAAAGTAATCAGCTCTTTTGCCTGTAATCTAAATCCCTCTACACCGCCGCCACCTATAATAAATGTATTACCCCCTAATCTAATCCCCCTACACCGCCGCCACTTATATTAAAATTATTAACCCCTAATCTAATCCCCCTACACCGCCGCCACCTATATTAAATTAATTAACCCCTAATCTAATCCCCTACACCGCCACCACCTATATTAAATTAATTAACCCCTAAAATACAAAAATTTACCTACCACTAAACCTAAGTCTAACCCTACAAATAGCCCTTAAAAGGGCTTTTTGCGTGGCATTGCCTCAAAGTAACCAGCTCTATTGCCAGCCCTTAAAAGCGTTTTTTGCGGGCATTGTCACAAAGTAATCAGCTCTTTTGCCTGTAATCTAAATCCCTCTACACCGCCGCCACCTATAATAAATGTATTACCCCCTAATCTAATCCCCCTACACCGCCGCCACTTATGTTAAAATTATTAATCCCTAATCTAATCCCCCTACACCGCCGCCACCTATATTAAAATTATTAACCCCTAATCTAATTCCCCTACACCACTGCCACCTATATTAAATTAATTAACCCCTAAAATACAAAAAATTCCCTACCACTAAACCTAAGTCTAACCCTACAAATAGTCCTGAAAAGAGCTTTTTGCGTGGCATTGCCCCAAAGTAACCAGCTCTATTGCCAGCCCTTAAAATGGCTTTTTGCGGGGCATTGCCCCAAAGTAATCAGCTCTTTTACCAGCCCTTAAAAGGGCTTTTTGCCGGGCATTGTCACAAAGTAATCAGCTCTTATGCCTGTAATCTAAATCCCCCTATACCGCCGCCACCTATAATAAATGTATTACCCCCTAATCTAATCCCCCTACACCGCCGCCACCTATATTAAATATATTAACCTCTAATCTGACCCCCCTACACCGCCGCAACCTATATTAACTATATTAACCCTAATTATATTAGGGTAAATATAGTTAATATAGTTATTATATTATATATTAACTATATTAACCCTATCTAACTCTAACACCCCTAACTTAATTATTATTAAAATAAATCTAAATAATATTAATATTAACTAAATCATTCCTATTTAAAACTAAATACTTACCTATAAAATAAACCCTAAGATAGCTACAATATAATTCATAATTACATTGTAGCTATTTTAGGGTTTATATTTATTTTACAGGTAACTTGGTATTTATTTTAACTAGGTACAATAGCTATTAAATAATTAATAACTATTTAATAGCTACCTAGTTAAAATAATTACCAATTTACCTGTAAAATAAATCCTAACCTAAGTTACAAATACACCTACACTATCAATAAATGACATAAACTACAAATATCTAAACTAAAATACAATTAAATACACTAAACTAAATTATAAAAAATAAAAAAGTTTACAAGATTTTTAAGCTAATTACACCTATGCTAAGCCCCCTAATAAAATAACAAAGTCCCCCAAAATAAAAAAATTTCCCTACCCTAATCTAAATTACAAAAGTAATCAGCTCTACTACCAGCCCTTAAAGGGGCCTTTTGTGGGGCATTGCCCCAAAGTAATCAGCTCTTTTGCCTGTAAAAAAAACAACAACCCCCCCATTACAACCCACCACCCACATACCCCTACTCTAACCCACCCAATCCCCCCTTAAAAAACCAAAGTCTAACCCCCAAGTGCTCCTTACCTGTCCTGAAGACCGGCGGAGAAGGTCCTGTTCCAGGCGGAGAAGTCTTCTTCCAGGTGGTGACCTCTTTTTCTTCCAGGATCCAGCTGGCGCGGAGCTGAGGAGTTGAAGACCGATGACCGCGGAGCTGAACACCGTCCATCTGGAACTGAAGACCGGCGATGCTGGAACTGAAGATCGGCGACGCTGGAACTGAAGACCTCTGGAACTGAAGACCGGAGTCGGAGCATGGAGGATCCTCTTCATACGATCGCCGCCGTACACTGAATAGGAATTCAAGGTATGCGATTAAAAATGGCATCCCTTGAATTCCTATTGGCTGATTTGAGCCTTCAAATTTAAATCAGCCAATCGGATGCGAGCTACTTTAATTCTATTGGTTGATTTGAATAGCCAATAGAATAAGAGCTACTGTAATTCTATTGGCTGATTAGAATAATCAGATTAAAAAACTTAGGTTTTTTTAAGGGGGGATTGGGTGGGTTAGAGTAGGGGTATGTGGGTGGTGGGTTGTAATGGGGGGGTTGTTGTTTTTTTTACAGGCAAAATAGCTGATTACTTTGGGGCAATGCCTCACAGAAGGCCCTTTTAAGGGCTGGTAATAGAGCTGATTACTTTTGTAATTTAGATTAGGGTAGGGAATTTTTTTTATTTTGGGGGGCTTTGTTATTTTATTAGGGGGCTTAGAATAAGTGTAATTAGCTTAAAAATCTTGTAATCTTTTTTATTTTTTGTAATTTACTGTTTGTTTTTTTTGTAATTTAGTTTAGTGTATTTAATTGTATTTAGTTTAGATATTTGTAGTTTATTTCATTTATTGATAGTGTAGATGTATTTGTAACTTAGGTTAGGATTTATTTTACAGGTAAATTGGTCATTATTTTAACTAGGTAGCTATTATTAACTATTTAATAGCTATTGGACCTAGTTAAAATAAATACCAAGTTACCTGTAAAATAAATATAAACCCTAAAATAGCTACAATGTAATTATGAATTATATTGTAGCTATCTTAGGGTTTATTTTATAGGTAAGTATTTAGTTTTAAATACGAATAATTTAGTTAATATTATTAATATTATTTAGATTTATTTTAATAATAATTAAGTTAGGGGTGTTAGAGTTAGATAGGGTTAATATAGTTAATATATATAATATAATAATATACATGCAAACAGGTGTATAATATGTATTAATACTTTCCCCTTCTGGTGAACCGCAGCCGTCCCACAGTCTCTCCCAAGGTCTGTGTGAATATATCAGGTGTGCTAGCTGGAGGCGCTGGTTCAGCTTGTATCAGTCGTTGGTATCTTCCTTTCCTTTCCTTCCTCAGTTGTATAAGTCTAGGTGCAAAATAGTGGTGCTGAAATATCAGACAATACACCATACAAAGGTGAATATCTACTCACAGTGTATATTGCAGGTTACCGGCTCCTTCCCAATATGAAAAGACAATATCACAGATTCAGTAAAAAAGTTTGTCTTTATTTGGCTCAACGCAAAAGCGTTTCAACGGTCCCAGCCGTCTTTCTCAAGAGCAATAAAAGTGCTTTACAAACCAAAGCATACCTTTCCGCTGCACAGGCGGCCTTTAAATACATGTCAGTTACGCTACCTGCTTCCCCATTGGAGGAGAGCAGGTTTACACCCGATTCAAAATTTCAATTGTAAATTTAAAATAAACATCTAAAAAAACATAAAAAACAATATTAATTATATTAGAAACTATAAGTATGTTTTAAAATATAAAATTTCTGTAGATATCATCATTTTTGCCGGTTTTGTAGTTCCCTTTCAGGTAGTTTTCTGTTTCAAGTTCCCTTTCAGGTCCGGTATGTCAGTGAAGATCACATGTTATAGGTTGTCCAATGAAATTCAGTTTCTGGTATAGTGATGTTTTGTAGTTCCCTTTCAGGTAGTTCTCTATTTCAGGTTCCCATTCAGGTCTGATATGTCAGTGGGTATCACATGTTATCGAATGTCCAATGAAAAACAGTTTCTGATTTTCTCAAAATAAAAAGACATAAGTGTTATTCACAGATACAAAGTTTCTTATATGAATTCTGCTTATCCAAATATTTAGAGGAGGTAGAATAAATTGCCACTTAGAAGTATATTACAAGTTGGAATAGATACTTTTCATAATTAAACATTCATATTATAAATAGACTTCTATATTTATTGAATGTTAGATATTGACTCAGCGACTTGTGTGTTGCATATAATTTCTTGAAATTAAGTGTGAGAATTATATTCTTTTGTACAATATGTGTATATATAAACATTAAGTGTGATGATATGACATGAACTGTCTGTATAAATACATATTTATTTTGCCCCTTTTTTTTTTTTTTTTTTTTTTTTTTTTTCTGTGTGTGTCCTTATAATCGTATTCACCTCAACAGGAACAAAAAATGTTACTGATTTATTTAGGCCCCATATTTCCATCTTTTGAATTTATCATTTATTTTGTCTCCCCTTTCCTATGTTAAGAGTTTTTTAGACAAAGGCAGCGATTTTTGTGTCCTTATTTAGACCCCATTGGGCATATGTTCTAAGTGTATGTATCCATTTTAATTCTCTTTGGTCTAGTTGTTTTGCCAGATTACCACCCCTCCAATGAAGTTCAACCTTCTCAATTCCTATCCATAGAAAGGATTCTTTTGTGAAATGTTCACAATTGTTACAGTGTAGCGGCACTCTGTGGTCATCATGATTCTTTTCTATTTTATTTTGATGTTCCATGATTCTTGTTTTTAAAAATCTGGACGTTTGTCCTAAATACTGGATTTTGCAGCCACATTGCAACAAATATATCACATTTTTACTTTTGCAAGTAATGAATTCTTTTATTTCAAATTTTTTTCCCGTAACTGTGGAGTTAAATGTTTTGTGTGTTCTTCTGGTGTAGTTACAACCTTTGCATTTGCCGCAAGTGAAGAAACCTGTCATGTTACTTATTTGTAAAGGTTTTTTGGGGGCTATGCCTTTTATGAGTGAGGGAACTAATTTTTGTTTCAAATTTTGTCCTTTTCTGAAGATAACTGTGGGCTTAGCTGGAATTATAGGTCCTAGATATTCATCCTCATTTATGATGTGCCAGTGCTTTTGTATAATTTTTTTGATTGTATGATGTTCTACATTAAATGTGGTCACAAATTTAGGGAAATTATTGTTAAATGAGGTCTCATTTTTGTGTTTGTTTTCTAACAGGGTTGATCTTATTTTATTTCCAACTTCATTTCTTTCTTTTTCTAAAGCTCTATGGTCATATCCCTTTTGTATGAATCTTTCTTTGTGTATTCTTGATTGTTGTTCGTAATCATCTATATTGCTGCAGTTCCTGCGTATTCGTAGGAATTGGCTTTTTGGTACTGACTTTAGCCAGTTAGGATGGTGGCAGCTATCATGTCTAATGTAGGTGTTAGTGTCACACTTCTTAAAGTATGTTTTGCTGTGGATTTTCTCATCTATAGTGTAAAGAGTTAAATCTAAAAAATGTATTTCTTTTTTGTCATATTCTACTGATAATGTGACTTGCTGATTATTGTTATTAAGTATTTGTACAAATTCTATGAGTTTGGACTCACCCCCCTTCCATATGCACAGAATGTCATCTATATATCTATGCCAGGACACCAGGTCTGCACCAAATTCTTGATTATGCCATACATGAGTCGTCTCAAAATAGTCCATGTAAATATTGGCATAACTTGGTGCAAACCTGGTGCCCATGGCAGTCCCACAAATCTGTAAATAGTAGTTCCCATTGAACCAAAAAAAGTTGTGATATAGAATAAATTCTATGGCTCTAAGTATGAAATCTAGTAATTTTGGTGATAAATCTTTATCTTCTTATAGTTTCCATTTAACTGCCTCAATCCCTTTTTTGTGATCAATTATCAGGTGTGCTAGTATTAAGGTACTAGCACACCTGATATAATATAATAACTATATTAACTATATTAACCCTAATATAATTAGGGTTAATATAGTTAATATAGGTGGCGGCGGTATAGGGGGATTAGATTAGGGGTTAATAATTTTAATATAGATGGCGGCGGTGTAGGCGGATTACATTAGGGGGTAATACATTTATTATACGTGGCGGCGGTATAGGGGGATTTAGATTACAGGCAAAAGAGCTGATTACTTTGTGACAATGCCCCGCAAAAAGCCCTTTTAAGGGCTGGTAAAAGAGCTGGTTACTTTGGGGCAATGCAAACGCAAAAAAAACCTTTTAAGGGCTGGCAATAGAGCTGGTTACTTTGGGGCAATGCCACACAAAAAGCCCTTTTCAGGGCTATATGTAAGGTTAGACTTAGTTTTAGTGGTAGGGAAATTTTAGTATTTTAGGGGTTAATTAATTCAATATAGGTGGCAGTGGTATAGGGGGATTAGATTAGGGGTTAATTAATTTAATATAGGTGGCGGCGTTATAGGGGGATTAGATTAGGGGTTAATTAATTTAATATAGGTGGCGGCGGTATAGGGGGATTAGATTAGGGGTTAATCATTTTAATATAGGTGGCGGCGGTGTAGGGGTTCACGTTAGGGGTTAATATAGTTTAAATAGGTGGCGGCGGTGTAGGGGGATCATATTAGGGGGTAATATAGTTTAAATAGGTGGCGGCGGTGTAGGGGGGATCATATTAGGGGGCAACATAGTTAATGTAGGTGGCGGTGGGGTAGGGGGCTCACATTAGGGGGTAAAACATTTAATGTAGCTAACGGTGGTGTAGGGGGCTCAGATTAGGGGGTAATATAGTTTAAATAGGTGGCGGCAGTGTAGGGGGATCATATTAGGGGGTAACATAGTTAATGTAGGTGGCTGCGGGGTAGGGGGCTCACATTAGGGGGTAAAACATTTAATGTAGCTAGCGGCTGTGTAGGGGGCTCAGATTAGTGGGTAATATAGATAATGTAGCTGGCGGCGGGGTTCGGGAGCGGCGGTTTAGGGGTTAATATATTTATTGTTAGGAGTGAGAGGGGGGATTGAGGATAGAGGGGTATACGTGTCGGGCTATGTTTGGGAGGCGTGTTAGACAGTAACGGGAGATTTAATAACTTAGTCAGGATTTTTATGCGGCGGCAGTTTCTAAAGTGCTGTAAGTCACTGGCGACTCCAGAAATTTGTACTTATGCAGATTTCTGGACATCGCTGGTTTGTCAGACTTACGGCACTTTAGCATCTGACGGCACCATATATGTGATAGCTCAAGTTGCGAGCTGAAACTACGGGCGGCGCAGGTTTCCACGCTTGTGCCGAAACCTTGCGCCGAAAACCTGCGCCGTACCTGCCCCCCAAAAAAATAAATATTTTTTTTATTTTTTTATTACTGACAGGCAGGCGCCCCTCACTGCAAGGCGCCTGTAGGCACATGCCTACTGTGCCTAATGGGAAATCCGACCCTGGGCAGAGTAGGTATGTGTTTACAGATGCTCTCCATAGAGGGATGACTTTCTCTGCCTATTATAAATACCAGTCAGCTTAAAATTAGCTTCCTGAAACCACCATAGTAAGAGCTGGAAAAACAGCTAATTCCCGTTCAGTTAAGGACTTCTGATGTTAGAGCTAGCTGCTTCCTGCTATTTCTACAATTTGTTAACAGCAGTCATGTTCCTACTTTGACACCACAGGTGACCTTGGTGGATGGGAACTAGCTGCTACCTGCAATATGGTTGTTTCATGTAGGTAGTTACAGACATCCCAACTCTCCCGGAAGTTCCGGAAGTCTCCCGCATTGAAATAGTGGCTCCCAGACACCCGCAAACTAAACACAAGATCCCGGAAAGAGCAGTGCCAGAGAAAATAAAATTTGTGCCTGCACTTTTTATTTCTACCTGTAGGTGTCCCTGTTCCATTATAGCTCAATGTAAATAGTTACTGCGTTCATCTCTGGACTTTCTCCCCCTTCCTGATCTCTAGTGCGGTGTGAGACACAGCAGACCTGATACAGGTGAGATGTGCAGACTCCCCTGCTGTATATTGTGCAGACTGGCATACTGTATATTGTGCCAGACTCCCATACTTTATAGCTATAAAATGGTTATATAGATATTTATACATGCAAGGTTCATCTTGTCTTTAGATGGGGGTTTTTTCCCCCTCACATACTCTTTGTGATAACATTTTCAACTATTTCATAATCAGAGCACTGAGGAATTCTAAATTGGGACAGGGGGGAACGGTGGGGGGGGGGGGGCTGTTGAGGGGGGGCACGGTTGAGGGGGGGCACCTCCCTGAAATGAGTTCTTTCAGGTTGGGATGTCTGTAATTATAAGCACATTTTTATTTATAATAAATAATATAAAAATAATTTATGTTTTAATAGGGTCTGCACCAAATTATTAAGGTAATTGAGAGCCATGAAGTGCTGATGTGATGTAGATGTAGTTGATAGAAGGAACAACACAGAAGGCAAGGCGGTGTGTAAGTGAAAGGAAATGAGAGGGAGGAATGAGAAGATTCCTGTGTGTACAGATGAGGATTTGGGCTAGGGTGTAGAAAATAGGGTTAAAAAGGCATTAATAAATTGCTGTGTCACTAGTGATATCATTGATGATGTCACTAATGATGTCATTGATGATGTCACACAATGTCATGGGTGATGTAATCAGTGATGTCATTGATGATGACATGCAAAACACATAGAGCAGGGGCAGTTTTTAGGCTCCATGTACAAAGCAGCGAGAGCATAGACTGCTGCTTCTTACACCCTACACAACTTCTGAGGTGGCGAGATAAAATCACTGAGAGCTCACTCACTCTCAGTGATTGACAATCCCTTCAGTCGTGCGATTGGTTGCGTGAATGAAAGGGCGGGCATTACACACTGCGATGAGTGTGTAATGATTCATGCGGACCAGTGGACGAACAGATCTGCTGCCCATATGTAGCAAAGGCGGGCAGACAGCTTTGCAAGTCGAGAAGCTGTCCACTCGCCTGTTAGTACATGGAGCGCTAAGTTGGGAATTTCCTTGCTTTTCAACATTTGATTTAGAACTTTAATGAAAGTTTTTGCCAATTAATAAAAAAATAATGTAAATTCTAATAGGCTCTGCACCATGTTATTTGATGCTATTATATGTTAAAGAATATGATATGATTTTTGTAGCTCTAACAAATAGTCTGTAACTCTAAGCACTGCTGCGCTTCTAGTTAGTAATAATAATTTATTTAATATATCTGTATTCTTCATAAACTAAATACAGGAGTTACATTGTACCATCTCATAACCTTACCCCTGATGAAAGTATGGGGCCCAGGGAAGTGCTGTGATTTCACTGCCGTTGGCCAACTTAGGTCAGGTCGCTGGCACAGCAGTGAACGGGGAGCGCAGGGGATGCTTTCTATTTTAGTGTATACAGGCACCTGGGCTGTAAATCTGGCCCTGAACCTACTCTGCTTTACAATGAAACACAGGTAATACCTTAACGGGAAAGTTTTTTGCAGTTCAAACATTTATCAAAGGCCAAATGCCCCTATTAGCTGCATGTTCTCTTATGCGAGCCTGCAACTGGTGTTTATTAAATGTTTAACCCCTCTGAGGTGGCAGATTAAAAACACCCACAATGATTTATCTGGAGTAATTGACAAGCCCTGCTCTTGTGCGATTAGTTGCACAACAGCAGGGGGCAGTTTTGCACAATGATCCATTCATGCAATGATAAATACCATCTGTTAACCTTGTCTATCTGGACAATGAGAAATTTGACCCTATTGGTTAGATTTACTGCTGTAGCGAATCATGTCTGCTCAACCTCACTAAATGCCAACAACATACGCTGTTGGCATTTAACATTGCACAAGCATTGTGTAATGCCACCCCATGTTCACTGCCGGCCAATTGGCCGCTAGCAGGGGCCGTCAATCATCCTGATTGTATCAGATCAGGATGATGTGGCGGAGAAGTTGAGGAGCAACGGTCTTACTATGACTGCTTCTTAACTTCCGCTTCAGGCGGCTCAGAAGCAGCACCTGCTGCTTAATAAATGGACCCCCATATCCGCATAGGAAATTTGCTTTACTTAAGGGGAATAGCAGAACACAACTTTATAGACAGATATTGTAGCATTCCTGAGTGACTATATGGAGAGTATTTTGGGACACATAAGGAATCATTTCTTTCTTTCCTTAAATTGCAGCTGTTAGCAATAAAAACTGCTGTCATCTACAAAACTAATTTAGGGAAGGGCTACAATAAAGTCCCCTATTTGTTCACTCTTCTCCCAGATACATTTAGAGGGGTATATTTCCTGAGGTGTACAAGGAGCTGTTAAGATATAAAGTCCTATTTAAAACTTTACATTGTATAATCCTTCTCTCATGACTTACTCTGTACTCATTTTACATTAATATGTGCAACGCTTATATTTTTAGTTTTAAAATGTGGATAAATCTGAAAATGAATTTATGTAACTTAGTTGGAGAATAACATCTTGTCCTTTTGTCTTAAATCTGAAATTCTTCGACAAAACACTTGGGTCCTGTCCTATCTCTCTCAGTTCTTGCTTATCATTACCAGTTCATGCTTGTATATTCCTTAGATCAATTACGCTCTGGAGGAGTATCCTCACTACAGTTATACTCTCTTGACTTCATTTCCAGGTACTATTTTAGACCTGCGCTCACAAGTAATAGATGATGATTACCTAAAGAGAGTGCGTTAATAGGATTTTAGCTGTGACCCCAACAAATCATAAACATGCTTTGTGTATTTATTAAAATGACCTTTGGCCCTTTACATCAAAGACACAATCCCAGAAAGCTGTTCAACATCTTTTTTGAAAGAGTTTCATAAAATAGTGTAATCAGCATTCTAAAAATGTATGTGTGATACAATTACCACATTACATATAAGAAAAACAACTTAATGACTTCTGATGGCGCTTTATATATACATTATAATACTTCTGCTACAGTTCTCTATATATGAGTGAAAAAACTAGATTAAATTGATCTTGAATTATAAACTGAAAAACAAATGTGTAGTTAATATACCAGAGGACCTTTCTGCGGGAGTTTCTTAAAAATGAATTTTTTTTTTGTAGTTGAAATGGTTGATTTGCCGTAATTATCAAATAAATAACAGAAATATGTTTTCATACAATGGGCCCAGCTTACAATCTATCCGTTATTACAAGCAAATTCGTATTTCTCTAATACAGCTGCCACAAAAATAAATATTTCTATAAATACTCTATGGATATGGAAGTTAAATAAAATGAAAATCTAGATATTGCTGATACTCATAGACTAAATGATAAATCTCTTTTATAAACTAGAGGTAATATTCCCTAAAAATTAAAGGGCTAGACTACAAGTATAGTATAGCACAATAGTATTAGTGCTATTGAGTGCTAACATTGATTAAAGGGACAGTATACTATAAAATTGTTTTCCCTTAATGTGTTTCCAATTACTTTTTTACCAGCTGCAAAGTATACAATGTATGAAATTTGTTTTTTCAGACTTATTTGTGTATATGAATTAGCTGTTTTTGTGTTTTGAAGCCACAACTTAATGAAATGGGTTGAGCTTATAAGTTTAATCAGATCTCATTACTTATCACATTGTGTACTTATACATGCTTCTTTATCTTATATCTGTCCATAAACCAATCACCATCTACTGGCTGTGTTAACACAGCTTGGCCTTGAGGCCAAAAAATGTCAGAGTAGGTGGGGATATCACAGGCTAAATCAACTATTTCAAATGCCAATATAAGGGTAATGGAAATACTTGTAAAAAAGTTAATCCACTCTAGCAGGTAAAGTGGATAATTGGGAACAAATTAAACAGAACATTTTTAAGTAAAATGCCCCTTTAAGTTAAATCAATAGTGCTCTTATTTTTTTTTACAATTATTACAAGTTAAGGTAAAACGTTTTCACTCAAGCAAAAGCATCAAGCTAATTAACATCTAGAGGTCAGATTGTGCGCCATGCTAAATCCCTCTCCCCATGTACTTCAATGTGTGAAGTGAAGAACAATTATATTAAAACTTGTGTGTGTGTGTATGTATATATATATATATATATATATATATATATATATGTGTGTGTGTGTATATATATATATATATATATATATATATATATGTGTGTGTGTGTGTGTGTATATATATATATATATGTGTGTGTGTCTATATATATATATATATGTGTGTGTGTGTATGTGTGTGTATGTATATATATATATATATATATATATATATATATATATATATATATATATATATATATATATATATATATATGTATCCAGGGAGGTATAAGCACTCACAGTAACACCCTTTGTAAAAATCCAATATGCCCGGGGTGCTTTTAAAAGTATAATATATTCATCCAGAGATAAAAAGCACTCATCGGGTCTTTATGCAAACAAACAAGTTTTTAATATGACGTTTTCGGGGAAACACCCCGTCTTCAGAAGTTGTCTGAAGACGGGGTGTTTCCCCGAAACGTCACATTAAAAACTTGTTTGTTTGCATAAAGACCCGGTGAGTGCTTTTTATCTCTGGATGAATATATATATATATATATATATATCTGTGTGTATATACTGTATATATATATATATATATATATATATATATATATATATATATATATATATATATACTGACCATATTGCCGCTTTAAGAAGGAACATATATAAAAAATACATATGTGAGGGTTCTTATACAAAACCATTTCTTTAAACAGCCCTGAAAACAGCCCTGACATATGTATTTGTCATATGTGTCCCTTTTTAAAGCGGCAATATGGTCAGCCTATATATATATATATATATATATATATATATATGTGTGTGTATATATATATATATATATATATATATACTGTATATATGTGTGTATATATATATATATATATATATATATATATATATATATATGTGTGTGTGTGTGTAAAAATGTGTATTTGTGCACATTAATACATGCACATACATATAAACATACAAATATACACATATCTATACAACTTTGAGCCCTTTCCCTGTCAAACATCTTGTCATATACCGTATCCTTTTAACACACTTTTTATACTTTTATTTCAATAATAAACAAATATTTTGAATGTAAAAAATATAAAAAAAGATGCAAGATGTCTTCACTCACTGGATTTTCAAAGCCAAAAATGTGTAATAAACCTTGCTTTTGTTATGGATTACCTACACCCAGCACCCTGGTAGTTGAATATGTTCTGCTTGTGAGTGTGCACCTATGCACTAAGGGCGCAATCCGATATCGATTGCAGTTTGCGGCGCAAGCGAGGGAACCGGCGTCGCCCGCAGTTTCAGCTCGCAACTCGAGCCATCCCATATAGGTCGCCGTCAGATGCTAACGTGCCGTAAGTCTCACAAACCAGCGATGTCCAGAAATCTGCGTAAGTACAAATTTCTGGCGTCGCCAGTGACTTGCGCCACGTTAGAATCTGCCGGCGCCTATAAAACCTGACTAAAGTCTAAAACACCCGCACTGTCTAACACGCCTCCCTAACATAGCCCGCACTGTCTAACACGCGTTCCCTAACATAGCCCGCACTGTCTAACCCTCTATCCGCTATCCCCCCTCACTAGCCTAACAATAAAAAAGCTATTAACCCCTAAACCGCCGCTCCTTTACCCCGCCGCAACCTAATAAAGTTATTAACCCCTAAACCGCCGCTCCCGTACCCCGCCGCCAGCTATATTATATCTATAACCCCCTAAAGTGAGCCCCTAACACCGCCGCCATCTATATTAAAATGATTAACCCCTAATGTAAGCCCCTTACACCGCCGCCATCTCTATTAAAATGATTAACCCCTAATTTAATCTACCTACCCCGCCGCCAGCTATATTATCTATATTAACCCTAAGTATATTATAGTTAATATAGTTATTACATTATATATATTAACTATATTAACCCTAATTATATTAGGGTTAATATAGTTACTATAGTATTTATATTAACTATATTAACTCTATCTAACACTAACACCCCTAACTATATTTATATTAAATTAATCTAATTCATTTATAAACTAAAATATTCCTATTTAAATCTAAATACTTACCTATAAAATAAACCCTAAGATAGCTACAATATAATTAATAATTACATTGTAGCTATGTTAGGGTTAATATTTATTTTACAGGTAAATTGTTAATTATTTTAACTAGGTATAATAGATATTAAATAGTTATTAACTATTTAATATCTACCTAGTTAAAATAATTACCCAATTACCTGTAAAATAAATATTAACCCTAACATAGCTACAATGTAATTATTAATTATATTGTAGCTATCTTAGGGTTTATTTTATAGGTAAGTATTTAGATTTAAATAGGAATATTTTAGTTTATAAATTAATTAGATTAATTTAATATAAATATAGTTAGGGGTGTTAGGGTTAGATAGAGTTAATATAGTTAATATAAATACTATAGTAACTATATTAACCCTAATATAATTAGGGTTAATATAGTTAATATATATAATGTAATAACTATATTAACTATAATATACTTAGGGTTAATATAGATAATATAGCTGGCGGCGGGGTAGGTAGATTAAATTAGGGGTTAATCATTTTAATAGAGATGGCGGCGGTGTAAGGGGCTTACATTAGGGGTTAATAATATTAATATAGCTGGCGGCGGTATAGGGGGATTAGATTAGGGGTTAATAATTTTTATATAGGTGGCGGCGGTGTAAGGGGTCAGATTAGGGGATAGATAAGGTAGATGGCGGCGGTTTTAGAGGCTCACAGTAGGGGGTTAGTTTATGTAGATGGCGGCGGGGTCCGGGAGCGGCGGTTTAGGGGGTAATAACTTTATTAGGGATTTCGGGGGGGGGGGGGATCGCGGTTGACAGGGAGATAGACATTGCGCATGCGTTAGGTGTTAGGTTTATTTTAGCAGATCGCGGTTGACAGGGAGATAGACATTGCGCATGCGTTAGGTGTTAGGTTTATTTTCTAGTTAGTTTAGGGAGTTACGGGGCTCCAATAGTCAGCGTAAGGCTTCTTACGGCTGCTTTTTGTGGCGAGGTGAAAATGGAGTAAGTTTTCTCCATTTTCGCCACGTAAGTCCTTACGCTGCATATTGGATACCAAACTGCGCGGGTTTGGTATACCTGCCTATGGCCCAAAAAACTGCGGGCGACGGCAGAAATATACGCGCGTAACTTCTAGCTTACGCCATATATAGGATACCAAATCCGCGCAATTATTGGCGTCGCCGGCTTTTGCGGGCGACGATTTTTATCGGATCGACCCCATGAACAATGTTTAGTGTGGCCTCGCTACCCATTTAAAGTATAAGGTGTGTTTAATTGATGTTGGCCATGCTAAACATTCTCTAGTAATTCTGTATTGCCATGGACTTGTAATGCCTGTTTGTGTTCTATTCTGAGCATGGGCCAGCAATATGGATAGCACACCGTGCACTATTAATAGTGCACCATTTGTAATCTGTGCCAGAATAGGTACTTGTTTACCACTTATATACTACAGTTATGTTTGGACCAGAGGTACAAATATCATTATAGTATCTAAAGAAAACAGGAATTAATCCTGTCTATGAATTCTTATGGCAACCATTTCCCTGTAACCATCTTTTTTCCCTTATTTCAGTGGCTGCTACATTTCCATTTCTGTGGTTCTCAAGGCAGTGCAGCAAAAAAATGACATACTGAGATAGGCATTTCCAGCAATTGGCCAAAAAAGCAGGTCATCTTATATTATATGGTGTGCACTTTCTCTAGAATGTTAAAAATCCCCTAAAAATGTTAGTGTTCCTGTAAAGATAAATGTACATTTTTGGAAGGTAATATTAAATTATCAGTCTTGGATTGATTTCTAGGAAAAAGGAAGGTCTGGTATTTATATAGGAGTAATATAAAAAGGTAATTTAAATGTGTACTAGCTAAAAATATATTGGCATTCTTAATGTTTTTAAAGGAACATTATCCCTTTGAAGCCCTTAATGAAAGTTTATTTCATGTAATTGGCAAGAGTCCATGAGCTAGTGACATATGGGATATACAATCTAATAAACTGAATTTATTTATTTAATCAGTGGATTGCCTTCTTACCACGAAAGTGTTTATTACACTTTGAGTCACATTTTTATATGTATATGGTCCTATACATTTTTATTTCTCCTTACCTTTTTTTTGAAGTGCATTTTGATATTTCTTAAATTTAATTATTCTCTACCAGATAGCCTTTGGCGCCATCTCCAACCCTTGTTTGGATATACAATCCTACCAGGAGGGGCAAAGTTTCTCAAACCTCAAAATGCCTATAAATACACCCCTCACCACACCCACAATTCAGTTTTACAAACTTTGCCTCCATATGGAGGTGGTGAAATAAGTTTGTGCTTGATTTTCTTCTGTGATATGCGCTTCTCAGCATTTTGAAGCCCAATTCCTCTCAGAGTACAGTGAATGTCAGAGCGATGTGAAGGGAGTATCACCTATTGAATTCTATGGTTTTCCTCGTGGGAAATCTTTTCATAGGTTCTCGGTCGTAAAGATTCATCTCCTACCTCCCTTTTCAGATCGACGATATACTCTCATATTCCATTACCTCTATTGATAACTGTTTCAGTACTAGTTTGGCTATATATTGTACTTATATTTGCCATGAGTCAGGTTTATGTATATTTCCTTTTGCAGACTGTCAGTTTCAAAATTGGGAAAACATATTTAGGAAGTTATTTTTCTTACCTGGGTATAGTCTTTTCTTCAAAATTGACTGTTTTCTTTAATTTAGGCTTGTGAGGCCGCAAATTTTTTTGGTGCGAAGGTATGTTCAGTGACGCAAATTCGCCATTTCCAGAGTCTTGGTTGATGCCAGGTTCCTTGCACAAGGTTGCGTCTGCCATGATGCGAGTTGCCTCATTTCGGATGTTGTTCAAAATGTCTTATAAGAGTAACTAATCTGTATGTCCTTACATAATAATCATTTCGGATGTTGTTAGCTCCAAAAAATTAATTTTGGGTTGCAGCTCATACTTGGTGCCAAATAATTTAATTATTTAAACCCCACTTCCTATATGCCTCTTTCCTTTTTCTATGCTCAGAGGGCTATGCTGTTTGCATATTTTTTCCCCATTCCTGAAACTGCCATATAAGGAAATTGATAATTTTGCATTTTATATGTTGTTTTTTCTCTTAGATTTGCAAGATGTCTCAATCTGATCCTGTCTCAGAAACCACTGTTGGATTCCTGCTGCCTGATAAGAGTTCTACCAAAGATAAGTGTATCTGTTGTAAGTTAGCGGAGATTATATCTCCAGCGGTAGTATGTAACAGTTGTCATCATAAGCTTTTACATGCAGAGAATGTATCCATCAGTACTAGTACAATGCCTGTTGTTCCTTCAATATCTAATGTACATGATATCCCTGTGAATATAAAATATTTTATTGCTGATGTGATTCAGAAGGCTTTGTCTGCTATTCCGCCTTCTAATAAATGTAAAAGGTCTTTTAAAATTTCTCATAAAGTTGATGAAATTTCAAATGACTGACAACATACTGAATTATCCTCCTCTGATGAGGATCTTTCTGATTCAGAAGATCCGACCTCAGATATTGACACTGACAAATCTACTTATCTCTTTAAGATGGAGTATATTCGTTCCTTGTTTAAAGAGATGTTGACAACTTTGGATGTTGAGGAAACTAGTCCTCTTGATATTAAAACTAGTAAATGTTTAAATTCTGTTTATAAACCTCCTGTGGTTACTCCAGAGTTTTTTCCAGTTCCTGATGCTATTTCTGATATCATTTTCAAAGGAATGGAATAGGCCTGGTACTTCTTTTATTGCTTCTGTTAGGCTTAAAAAGTTGTATCCTTTGCCAGCAATTAGATTGGAGTTTTGGGAAAAAAATCCCCAAAGTTGATGGGGCTATCTCTACTCTTGCCAAACGTATTACTATCCCAATGAAAGATAGTACTTCTTTAAGGACCCTTTAGATAGGAAACTTGAATCTTATCTAAGGAAAGTTAATTTATATTATGGTTATCTTCTCAGGCCTGCCCTTTCTATCGCTGATGTTGCAGCTGCATCAACTTTTTGGTTGGAAAGTTTAGCGCAACAGGAAACAGATCCTTGCTTCAACATGCTAATCATTTTATCTGTGATGCTCTTTTTGATATCATCAAAATTGATGTTAATTCTATGTCTTTAGCTATTTTAGCTAGAAGAGCTTTGTGGCTCAAATATTGGAATGCTGACATGGTATCTAAGTCTAGATTACTATCTCTTTCTTTCCAAGGTAACAATTTATTTGGTTCTCAATTATTTCAACTGTTACTGGGGGGAAGGGAGATTTTTTTTTCCTCAGGATAAAAGATCTAAGGGTAGATCTAAAGCTTCTAATCTTTTTTGTTCTTTTCGACAGAATAAGGAACAGAAAGCCAATCCTTCCCCCAAAGAATCTGGTTCCAATTGAAAACCCTCTTCAAGTTGGAGTAAATCCAAGCCTTTTAAGAAACCAAAGCCAACCCCCAAGTCTGCATGAAGGTGCGGACCTCATTCCAGCTCAGCTGGTGGGGGGGGGGCAGATTAAAATTTTTCCAAAACATTTGGGCAGATTCTGTCCAAAATCAATGCATTCAGAGCATTGTTGCTCAAGGGTATCAAATAGGATTCAGAGTAAGACCTTGTTATGAATTGCGTGCTAATGGCTGGATTTGTGGATCACAACTGCGGTGTTACTAATTAATATGAATGTCTGCCAGACAGTGTAAGGTTGTCTGAGGGTTTTACAGTAACAACCTGATACCTTGGCAAATGTCAATATATAAAGTCTTATATTTCCATCATTTACCCACAATGGGCAGGCAGACAGGAATCAGTAGTTGAAACTGTGGTTTGTAGATGTATGGTAAAAATTGGTCAGCTAGCTCCCAGTCAGGGAGACATGCAGCAGCGCTGCACTTGTGCACTGGCGCTGTTGTTCTTGAGACAGGCAGTCTGATCTCTAAGTAAGCCTTGTGCTGTGGCTGCTGTGTGTTCACACAGAAACAGGGAGGATCTGCAGTCCTTAGTGACAGGCTGTCTGAGACTCACAGTGAGAGATGGCTGTGGCTGCTGTAGTTCCACACAGAGAGAGTGGGTGGAGCAGCAATAGGAACTTGAAACAGTTGCTGGGAAAAGGAAGTAGCTGTTTTAGCAAACAAACGAAGACAAATGTACTCACTGGGAAACTCCTGTAATGAAATGAAGCTTGTAATAAATCCGGCAGTGATGTTGTTCCAGGTAAGCATGTGAAGCCACAGATTTAAGTGAACAGGAGTTGGTTGTTGTTTCAGCATTGTCTCAGCAGGTGTCCTGTTGGAGTTGAATGACTAGTGCTGTGAGAGTTAGAGAAAATCCTCTGTTAATTCTGTTACAAAAGATTTTAAAAGGTTTAAAGGCTTGTATCTCTTAGCTAGGTCATTACAGGAAACTCCCTAGTTACTCACTACTAAAGCAGTGTGGAAAAGGGCGTGTCCAGGTTATATAGACTTGGTTCAGGTAAGTTGAGAATTTAAAGAGACAGTGTCTAGTAAACAAAAGTAAGTGCATGATGGCAAAGATAGTGAAATGAATAAGAATCATGACAGACCTCCTGTGAGAAGATTTTTTCTCTCTCGCGTTCCTGCAAATCCAGTGAAGGCTCAGGCTTTTCTGAAGTGTGTTTCAGATCTAGAGCTTTCAGGGGTAATTATACCAGTTCCGTTTCAAGAACAGGGTCTGGGGTTTTATTCAAATCTATTCATTGTCCCAAAGAAAGAAAAATAATTCAGGCCAGTTCTGGATCTGAAAATTTTGAACCATTTTGTAAGAGTGCCAACTTTCAAAATGGTGACTATTCTGCCTTTTGTTCAGCAAGGTCATTATATGTCCACAATAGACTTACAGGATGCATATCTTCATATTCTGATTCATCCAGACCACTATCGGTTTCTGAGATTCTCTTTTCTAGACAAGCATTACCAATTTGTCGCTCTTCCATTTGGCCTAATGACAGCTCCAAGAATTTTTTCAAAAGTTATCGGCTCCCTACTCTCTGTAATCAGAGAACAGGGTATTGTGGTGTTTCCTTATTTGGACGATATCTTGGTACTAGCTCAGTCTTTACATTTTGCCGAATCTCAAACAAATCAACTAGTGTTGTTTCTTCAAAGACATGGTTGGAGGATCAATTTACCAAAAAGTTCCTTGTTTCCTCAGACAAGGGTCACCTTTTTAGGTTTCCAGATAGATTCAGTGTCCATGAATTGATTTCAACCTGTCTGAACCTTCAGTTTCAATCATTCCCTTCAGTGGCTATGTGCATGGAGGTTTTAGGTCTCATGACTGCAGCATCGGACGTGATGCCCTTTGCTCATTTTCATATGAGACCTCTCCAGCTTTGTATGCTGAATCAATGGTGCAGGGATTATACAAAGATATCACAATTAATATCCTTAAATCCCAATTTTCAACTTTCTCTGACTTGGTGGTTAAATAACCACCGTATAATAGTGATGTCGCAAACTGTTCGCCGGAGAACAGTTCCCGGCGATCTTAGCTTGTTCGCGTCCGCCCCCTATTAGTCATCATTGATGAAACTTTGACCCTGTGTCTCACAGTCTGATGACACATTTCAGCCAATCAGCAGCAGACACTTCCTCCCAGACCCTCCCAGCTACTGGGCAGCAGCCATTTTAGAGTCATAGCGATCCTGCTGTCTTAGTGAGAGGAGGTTTAGTGCTGCTGCTGTTGATATTATAGGGAAATAGATAGCTAGGCTAGTGTATTAAGTGTCCACTACAGTCCTGAAGGACTCATCTAGTCTCTGCTGTAAGGACAGCACTCCAAAAAGCCCTTTTTAGGGCTAGAACTTCAGCCCAAAAAGCCCTTTTTAGGGCTATAACTTCAGTCGTTTTTTTTTGTTTTTTTTGGTAATTTTATTTGCATTTGCCTGCCTGTCAGCCTGTGGCTCACAGCATATACTGTGATTAATTCTTCTGTGCCACCACTTATATCTGCTTAATATTAGCGTAAATTTTAAAAAAAAAACTTTTACCTCATTTTGCTAGTGTAATCTAATTTAATTTTCCATCAGGCCTGTGTGTCAGATACACAGCATATATTGTGCCTAATTGCTCTGTTTTCCACCACTTATATCTGGTGTAACATTAGTGTAAATTAAAAAAAAAAAAACTTTTACATCATTTTGCTAGTGTAATCTAATTTAATTTTCCATCAGGCATGTGTGTCAGGCCCACAGCATATACTGTGATTAATAGCTCTGTTTTCCACCACTTATATCTGGTGTAACATCAGTGTAAAAATTTTTTAAAAAAACTTTTACATCAGTCTGCTATTGTTATTTAATTTTAGTTGCCAGGCCAGCGTGCCACTAGTGCCAGCCTGTGTGTCAGGCTCCCAGCATATACTGTGCCTACTTCCATCCTGAGTGCCACCACTCCTATCTGGTGTAACATTAGTTTAATTTTTTTTAAAAAAAACCTTTTACATCAGTCTGCTAGTGTTATTTAATCACAGTTGCCTGCCTGCCAGCGTGTGTGCCAGGCCCACTTTCCAACTAGTGCCACCAATCATATTTGTTATAACAGTAGTGTAAATATTTTAAATAAAAACTTTTTTGACTGTGAAACATCAGTCTTTTAGTGTAATCTAATTGTAGTAGTTGCCTGCCTGCCAGCGTGTGTGCCAGGCCCACTTGCCAAGTTAGTGGCACCACTCATATTTGTTGTAATAGTACTTTAAATATTTTAAATCAAAACTTTTTTGACTGTGAAACATCAGTCTGCAAGTGCAATTGAATTGCAGTTGCCTGCCTGCCAGCGTGTGTGCCAGGCCCACTTGCCAACTAGTGCCACCAATCATATTTGTTATAACAGTATTGTAAATATTTAAAAAAATTAATTTTTTGACTGTGAAATATCAGTCAGCTAGTGTAATCTAATTACAGTTGCCTGCCTGCCAGTGTGTGTGCCAGGCCCACTTGCCAACTAGTGCCACCAATCATATTTGTTATAACAGTAGTTATAGTAGTAGTGCAAATGGACTGTTTGCGGTTGTTTGCGTTGCGTTAAACGGGGAGTTTGGTCTGTCACTGTGAAGCGGGTGTAACCCTTACACTACCTGATCGATACAACATCATACCTGATGTTTTAAAGCACGTTATTCCAAACAATTTAGGAATGTTAGGTAATTTATGCCCTTTATGGATTAAAACCAGACTCTGCATCAACTATGTAATTTTACGTGGGAGTTTTGCCATGGATCCCCCTCCGGCATGCCACAGTCCAGGTGTTAGTACCCTTGAAACAAGTTTTCCATCACTATTGTGGCCAGAAAGAGTCCCTGTGGGTTTTAAAATTCGCCTGCCCATTGAAGTCAATGGCGGTTCGCCCGGTTTGCGGACATTTAACAAAGTTCGCGTTCGCCATTCGCGAACACAAAATTTTAGGTTCGCGACATCACTACCGTATAATTCAAGGGGCCTCTTTTGTTTGTCCAACCTGGACTGTAATCACAACTGATGCGAGTCTTTCAGGTTGGGGAGCTGTCTGGAGATCTCTGACAGCACAAGGGGTTTGGAAATCTCAAGAGGCGAGGTTACCAATCAATATTTTAGAACTCTGTGCTATTTTAAGGACTCTTCAGGTTTGGCCTCTGTTGAAGAGAGAACCATTAATTTGTTTTCAGACAGACAATATCACAACTATGGCATATGTCAATCATCAGGGTGGGACTCGCAGTCCCCTAGCTATGAAAGAAGTATCTTGGATACTTTCTTGGGCGGAATCCAGTTCTTGTCTAATTTCTGCGGTACATATCCCAGATGTAGACAATTGGGAAGCAGATTATCTCAGCCATCAGACTTTACATCCAGGGGAAGGGGCCTCTCCATCCAGATGTGTTTTCTGAGATTGTTCAGATGTGGGGTCTTTCAGAAATAGATCTGATGGCTTCCCATCTAAACAAGAAACTTCCCAGGTACCTGTCCAGGTCCAGGGATCCACAGGTGGTGGATGCGTTAGCAGTTCCTTGGTTTTACCAACCTGCTTATATCTTCCCACCTCTAGTTCTTCTTCAAAGAGTGATCTCCAAGATCATCATGGAACATTTGTTTGTGTTTCTGGTAGCACCAGCATGGCCTCACAGGTTCTGGTATGTGGACCTTGTCCGGATGTCCAGTTGTCAACCTTGGCCACTTCCTTTAAGACCAGACCTTCTGTCTCAAGGACCGTTTTTTCCATCAGGATCTCAAATCATTGAATTTGAAGGTATGGAAATTGAACGCTTAGTGCTTAGTCATAGAGGTTTCTCTGACTCAGTGATTGATACTATGTTACAGGCTCGTAAATCTGTTTCTAGGAAGATTTCTTATCAAGTTTGGAAGACTTATGTTTCATGGTGTTCTTCTCATAAATTCTCCTGGCATTCTTTTAGAATTCCTAGAATTTTACAGTTTCTTCAGGATGGTTTGGATAAAGGTTTGTCTGCAAGTTCCTTGAAGGGACAAATCTCTGCTCTTTCTGTTTTATTTCACAGAAAGATTGCTATGCTTCCTAATATACACTGTTTTGTTCAGGCTTTGGTCTGTATCAAACCTGCCATTAAATCAATCTCTCCTCCTTGGAGTCTTAATTTGGTTTTGAAAGCTTTACATGGTCCTCCTTTTGAGCCTATGCATTCTTTGGATATTAAACTACTTTCTTGGAAAGTGTTGTTCTTTTTGGCTATCTCTTCTTCTAGAAGAGTCTCTGAATTATCTGCTCTTTCTTTTGAGTCACCTTTTCTGATTTTTCATCAAGATAAGGCAGTTTTGAGGACTTCATTTAAATGTTTACCTAAAGTTGTGAATTCTAACATTAATAAGGAAATTGTTGTCCCCTTTTTGTGTCCTAAACCTAAGAATTCTTTGGAGAGATCCTTACATTCTCTGGATGTTGTAAGAGCTTTGAAATATTATGTTGAAGCTACTAAAGATTTCAGGAAGACTTCAAGTCTATTTGTTGTCTTTTCCGGTTCTAGGAAAGGTCAGAAGGCTTCTGCCATTTCCTTGGCATCTTGGTTAAAGCTTTTGATTCATAAGGCTTATTTGGAGTCGGGTCAGGCCCCGCCTCAGAGAATCACAGCGCCTCATTCTACTAGATCAGTCTCCACTTCGTGGGCTTTTAAGAATGAAGCTTCAGTTGATCAGATTTGCAAAGCAGCGACTTAGTCTTCTTTGCATACATTTACTAACTTCTACCGTTTCGATGTATTTGCTTCTTCGGAAGCAGTTTTTGGTAGAAAAGTTCTTCAGGCAGCTGTTTCAGTTTGATTCCTCTGCTTATGTTTTAAGTTTTTTCTTTTCAATTATGAGAAAAACGTATTTTCTTTGGTTGTGGATTTAATTTTTTCAGTGGAAAATGACTGTTTTTATTTTATCCCTCTCTAGTGACTCTTCTGTGGAGTTCCACTTCTTGGGTATTACTATCCCATACGTCACTAGCTCATGGACTCTTGCCAATTACATGAAAGAAAACATAATTTATGTAAGAACTTACCTGATAATTTAATTTCTTTCATATTGGCAAGAGTCCATGAGACCCACCCTTATAATGGTGGTTATGTTTTTTTGTATAAAGCACAATTATATTTCCAGTTCCTTTTTTGATGCTTTTTACTCCTGAATTGTGGGTGTGGTGAGGGGTGTATTTATAGGCATTTTGAGGTTTGGGAAACTTTGCCCCTCCGGGTATGATTGTATATCCCATACGTCACTAGCTCATGGACTCTTGCCAATATGAAAGAAATTAATTTATCAGGTAAGTTCTTACATAAATTATGTTTTTAGGTTTTACAAGGGTGCAGCGGACTTTACTGAGCAAGATATGGTTTAGTATTTTTATGCCACTGACCTTACCCAGAGAATCTTTTTTGCTTAAACCTCTCTTACTGATTCCATTCCAATATTTAGTTTCGTTCTGCTAATTCAACATTTTTATTCCAACATTTGTCTGACTGTCCAAACACAAAAATGTAGATAGTTTTATGGTAAAAATAGATTTCTGGCAATATATATCTATAGCTTTGCATTCCCTGAATTAAAGCACTACTGAGCAGGTACAGTTTCCTTCCCCAAAAAGTAAATATCTCAGAAAATATATCAGAAAATATTGAATGTGTTTACTATTTGTTTTCAAAAGGCAGCAGAAACCATCTGGATCTGTCTTCTGTCAAGATGCAAACTGTTATGTTAAAACTAGTAACTTTACTGAGCAAGATATGGTTTAGTATTTTTAAAGGCAGTGTAAAAGAGCTGAATGCCCTTTTAAGGGCAGTGTAAAAGAGCTGAATGCCCTTTTAAGGGAAATGCCCATACAAATGCCCCTTTAGGGGCAATGGGTAGCTTAGGATTTTTTTAGACTTAGGTTTTTTATTTTGGGGGTTGGTTGGGTGGTGGGTTTTACTGTTGGGGGGACTTTGTATTTTTTTTTCTAGGTAAAAGAGCTGTTTAACTTAGGACAATGCCCTACAAAATGCTATTGGTAGTTTTTTCTAGGTTAGGGGGTGTTTAATTGGCGGGGCTTTTTATTTTTATAGGGCTATTAGATTAGGTGTAATTGTTTTTATTTTTGTTTATTATTTTTTGTAATCTTAGATTTTTCTTAATTTTTTTCGTAGTATTAGTTTTTTTAAATTGGTAATTTAGGTTTTAAATTATTTCGTAGGGTTAGGTTTTTTTAATCATGTAATTTAGGATTTTTAATTGGTATTTTTTTTTTATTATTAGAATAGTTATGTTAGGTTAATTTATAGTTTAATAGTTTTTTTTTATTTCGCAGGTAAGTTTTTATTTATTTAAATATAGCTATATTGTAATTTTAACTTAAAGTTAGGGGGGGTGTACGGGTTAATAGATTTAGTTTATTAGTTACGATGTGGGGGGCTGGAGGTTTAGGGGTCAATACTTTATTATAGTGTTGGCAATGTGGGGGGCAGGCAGTTTAGGGGTTAATAGGTTTATTTAGTGTCAGTTATGTCGGAGGGCGGCAGATTAAGGGTTAATAGGTTAATGAATAGTCTCGATGTGGGTGGGTGGCAGATTAGGGGTTAATATGTTTTATATAGTGTTTGCGGTGAAGGAGGGCTGAGGTTTAGGGGTTAATAATTAGTTTATGGGTGTTAGTGTACTTTGTAACATTTTAGTTATGAGTTTTGTGAAACATTTGTGTTTCACAAAATCCATAACTACTGCTCTCAGATGGCGGAATGGATCGTGTCGGTATAGGCTGTAACGCAAGCTTTTAGCCAGACCCCACAACTCTTTTTGTTGAGTGTGGAATGGACGTTGCATTACAGGCTAAAATGCTTGCGGTATAGCTATACCGCCGCAACTCGTAATATGCGTTACTGGCGATTCCACATGCAATGGCCAATTTTTCAGTGGTATAGCCGTATCGCAACACTTGTAATCTAGCCGTATGTTAGGGAAACTTTCTATAAGACATAAAAGGGACATTATTCACTAGATTTTTCTTTGCATAAATGTTTTGTAGATGATCTATTATATAGACCATACAGTTTTTTAAAAAAAATTTTTATAGTTTTGCTTATTTTAAAATAACATTGTGCTGATTTTCAAACTCCTAACCAAGCCCCAAAGTTTTAGGAGAATACTGATGTATACCTTCTCTAGTTTGCTCCTGTTTGAGTGAAGAGTCTTTTCATATGTAGAGGAAGGGGGAGGGGGGAGGGTCTGCTATTTCCCACTTGCAGTGGGTGTTCCAGATAATCTTTTTAACAGAGCTAAATTGGGAGCTAATGGTTTATACTGAATTTTTAGATCAGTATCTGTGCATATTATTCTTTATAGTAGTGTCTATTGCATGCAGTTAAATAAAAATGGGTGTATCCTGTCCCTTTAAATGCACAACCAACACTGTAATATGTTTCTTTCTATCGTTTCTCTGGTATGCATCATTTTCTATATTGACATCAATATTGAGCAAGTAAACATAAGATTGATTCATATGGGGTTTCATGGTAGATATGTAAGGCTTTAGGAAGACTGCTCCACAAATCCCATAGAAAATTAATATCTGGTTGTTGTGAATGGTTTGTGTAGACTAATGGTTTGTGCAAAACAAAATAATGGCCTGTAGAAAACAGGTGAACAATAACAAAACATAAATATTGGGAAACAAAACACATAAGGGACTAAGTTTAATCAATAATTTCTGAAGGGCTATTTGTATGGGTAGACCTTACATGCAAACACATAAACAGTAGTAATCACATGATGATGTAGGGTTAAATGATGAGTTTATTGTATGTCTGATTCTGTACTTTTAAAAATAGAATAATAAATTTACATATGGGTAAGGATCATAATCCATCATTTGGTAATTATTGGTATGTTTCCCACTGCAGATGAAGCATTTTCTATATCAACATGATCACAATCAGCCATTTTAGTTCTTTACTGGTAGCACTTTTATCATTATTAGTTATTTGGAAAATGTTCTATATGTGACATGTGCCAGTCCTGTTTTTGTCATCACAATCAAAATCCTTGATACTTCGTATACACATTGCTCTATGGCTTTGTGGTAACACAACAGGTTAATTGAACACCTGCTATTATCAACATAAACACCCTTAAACCTGTCATGAAATTGCTAAATTCCCCCAAATCACCATTTTGTTTGTCATTAAACATGTACATTTGATTTTTTGGATTACAAATGAGTACAATGACAATGTAAATACTGATTTTGTGTTGTTTTCAGAAAAGAACAATTCTGAGCTTCAGAGTTTTCAAAATTGTTTAGGATTGTGACCACTGGAAAACACAATGACAATACCCGTCCGATGTTAAGAAGTCATCATAAAAACAAGCGTAAGATTGTAATCAAGTTCTGTTTAACAATGATGCCATGCTAAAGATACATAAATGCTCCTGACCCTATATAGTTGCTCTGTTATGGAAAGGATACAGAGGAAAATATGTTAATTTGCCAAGACAAGTAATTTGTAGATATTTTTTTTTATTACCTTCTATTTCAATTCTAAATTTTTACTCTGTACTTTTTTATCACTGAGTAATGTCAGCCCCCACTCAAAATGAGAGATTGTGAACAACTTTACTTGTGTTCATTCATTTTACAATTTTATATTTTGCTAAATA
This sequence comes from Bombina bombina, assembly GCF_027579735.1. Lineage (NCBI taxonomy): Eukaryota > Metazoa > Chordata > Amphibia > Anura > Bombinatoridae > Bombina > Bombina bombina. The sequence goes on from NC_069502.1 coordinate 71,256,432, forward strand.
ATAATTTTGTTCTTCCTATGTACTGTGGTTCTGTATGAATGTCAAGTGATTATTTAATAAAATATATGTAAAAATAGTTTATTATTTTACAGCTAATAAATATGCGTATTATAATGTCACCTTCTTGACATTGTGTTCCAGCACATATAATTATTGTTCTAAACTAATACGAAGATGAGCTGAATTCCTGTTGTGCAACCATCTAGTTGTCAAGGATAGCTCTCAAGATTAATTTTAAATAATTAAATATTATTGGAAAAAAAATCCAGCATGTATGCAGAAAATAATGCATACACAGCTGGTATTGATTAAGATTGTGCAGTTTCTAGATTATATAAATCAGAGACCAGATAGATTAATTAACTATGCACTGCAGACATAATTATTGAACATTATTATGAAAAAAAACAAGTCAAATTCAGGAATGGCCAGAGTTCATTCAGTTCTAAGTTTGAATAAGTTGGCATCATTGGTGGAACTTCCAGGGTTGCAAAGGTCAAAGATGCAACTGACCCCTTGAGGTCTGCCACCCAGGGCAGCCAGCATGTGCAACCGGGTCCTGAAGTTCTGCCACTGATAGAGAAGCCCAGAATGTGAGAGAAGCCCAGAATGTGAGTAGGGCCCATAATGAGAGTGGGAGAGCCCAGGATGAGAGCAGGTGGGACCCACAATGGGAGCAGACAAGGATGGGGCGGGAGGGCCCAGGATCGGAGGGGAGGCTGATGTGACAGATAACAGGAGCCACCTGTTGTTGATGTGTGTGTGCTGAGGGTGAGTAGGGTTAGTCAGGATTGGGGTTGTATGATAAGTAAAGAGCTGTGTGCAAGGGGTAGGAAGGAAGTCTAAGAGAGTGAAGGGAAGCTGTGTGTGAGGTAGAGAGATGGTGAGGCAGGGGTTGTGTGATGAAGAATGGGGCTAAGAGGATGAGGAGAAAGCTGTGTAAGGGAGAGGAGGGCTGAGGGGAGGCATGTGTAAGGTAGGTATAGAGGTGCTTAGACGGGGGCTGTGTGTGAGGGATTAAGGCTGAGATGGTGAGGAGGAAGCTATGTGTGAGGGAGGTTGAAGAGGGTGCTGTGTGTGAGGGAGGGTGAGGAGAGTGCAATCTGTCAGAAAGGAAGAGGGTAAGGAGGGGCTGTGCGTGAGGGTAAGATTGGAGCTCTGTGAAGGAAAAGGAGGCTGATAGAATAAGCAGCTGGCTGTGTGAGAGGGAGCTGAGAAGGTGAGGAGGGGTCTGGGAAGGTAGGGAGAAACTACTTGTGATTGCAGAAAGGGGTGTATGCAGGAGAGAGGAGCTGATAAGGTAAAGAGGGTGAGAGGGGGCTGTATGGTGGAAGAGAGGGGAGCTGAGCGGATGGAGGGGCTGGGTGAGGGAGTTGGGGCTAAGAGGGTGATGAGGGGGCTGTGTAAACGATAGAATGAGGGGTTGAGGAGCTGCGGAGGAGGTTGTGTTTTTTTGGGGGGAGTTGTTAATTGATTCTTGCACAGGGGCTCTGAGGTTTCTAGTTGCGCTTCTGGTTGGCACAGGTAGGCAAGTAAAATGGTCAAAGTCAAGAATGGACAGAGTCAAGGACACAGTAATCATTCAGCACTCCATCATGATAATGTGAAATCAATATCAGTACCCGTTTAAGACCAAATAATGAAGGTTTTTATTTCCAAAGAAAATGGAGTAAAAGGTGCCAACTCAGAGATTAACTCATTTATTTTTTTTTGGAAAACACACACAGAAATACACAAAGTAAGATGGAAACTTTCAAAACATAATCAGAATTTTTAAAATCATTGCTGGATCTAAGTCTAAATCTATTAAAAATAATATAGAAAGTGCAGAGTTTAAATGTGATCACACTGAAAGGACCCAGTCAGTAGTGTAAAGTAATATAAAATACAGAGAACAAAATTTAAGTGTAACAAAACTCACATATTATACAGTATTATATTGCACTGGGCTTGTCTCACATACATAAATGCAAAGAACACCCTTTAGAGAAGTATAGCAAAATGTGTCTGTCTAGAATCTTGTGAGAGATCACCCAGTGTTGGAGGGTTCTGCCCTTTTTCTTAGCATTCAGAGAGTTCAGCCCCTGTAAAGTCTGCACTACTTTTTCTCTCCAAGCAGGGCTATCTTTTATTATCAGGCGCATAGTAACTGAAACTAAGAATATAATTTGTGCCAACTACAGAAAAGATACAGTACATTCAGTACATTGTCAAGGACAAGCACTGAACATGAGAACAATTTCACTGAAAAACACTGAAGCATCAATGCAAAAACAAGTTTTACATTTGTGTTTGTGCTTTTAGAGGTTTACAAAGGCAGGAGAGAAAATAAGGCTTGCAAGAATCCTGCTACAAAAATACAGAATAAACAGAGTGATAGATTGTGTCATGTAAAAAAAATATCTTTTTATTATATTTGTATTAACAGTTATAAAAAATATTATATAAAAATTTAATGATAAACACTTTATTTAAAGAGTATAAGTCATGTTGTTTCAGTGGTCTGATAGCTTGGGGTCAGAGGTCATAAACCTTAATGGAAAACTAGGAAGATATAAAGTGATTTATCTGCTCTTTATTTTAGGGCAGTGACTGGAAACGATGAATTCTGAAAGCTTTAAGCTGGATAGGCAATGCTTTGTGCCCTCAAACTGGTAAAAGTAACATATGGAGCTTACAAAGTGCCATATTACACAGAACTATCTTAAAGGGACAGTCACATTAAACTTTCATGATTCAGATAGGGCATGTCATTTTAAACACCTTTTCCATTTATTTTTATCATCAAATTTTCTTTGTTCTTTTGGTATTCTTTGTTTAAAGCTAAACCTAGGTCGGCTCATATGCTAATTTCTAAGCCCTTGAAGGCCGCCTCTTATCTCAATGCACAGTTAGAAGAAATGTGGAAGATGCCTGGTTAAAAGAAGCCATTGTCGTAAAAGATAAATTGTACTGAATTTTTGATTATACTACTTTTAGTTATTTTCTGAGAACAGTTTTATTACTTTAGAACACGTTTAGAAGAATTGTGAACACATTGAGATTGTAATATAACACGCAAAAGTAAACAACAGCAGCAAAAAAAAAAAACTGTTATAATTTTTTTTTAATAGGGTCAGGATTTGTCAAGAACAAAACTGAAGCTTACATATTTATTAGCTGTCAGAGGAATCGATCAACTAACAATGACATTGCTGGATATAATTATTGAATACTGTAAAGCTGAACTTCTTTAGCCTTTTCACCAATAGAAAAGCTGTTCTCCCCTTTAGTGAAATGGTTTTAACAGCATAATAAAGGGAACTCATTTTTGGATGCACCGTTATTCATTATTTAATTTTTTTGTTTATTGTTAGTGTTTCATCATCTTCAATTTAAAACAAATGTAAAAAATACAGCAACATTTGTATTTAAATTTGTATTTAATTTTTTTTATTCTTTCACCTTTTCCTGTAATTTAAATCAGAAAATTGTGGATTTTCCGTCCCTGGAAACTGAAAAAGCACATGACAGTCCTCACAAACCTAACCCTGCCACATATCTGTCCTAATGCGCAAGCCCTATCATCTCAAAACTCAAGTACAGATTGGCTCTTTCAAATAAGAAAAATGGTTGGTGGATTTGATCATTGAAAAACAATTGCAGAAAACAAAGTGTTAATCTGTTCTAATAACATTCATACACTGGTGACATGTTAATCTAATGGAAGACTACAGAGACATTTTGTAATTACAAGATGTTTATTGTCACTTTCAAGATTTTTTCATTATAGCACAGAATCCAAAAACTATTCTGGAAAAAATAATGCAGCTATAGTATTAACAGCCCTGTAAATGGTAACTTTTGTTAATGTTTTGAAATAGTTAGCATTTTTAAACAAAATATTTAAAGTAAATACATTTTTTTTATGTTGATCATTTTAAAATTATGGCAAAAGTTATGTTTTAGACATTAAGAACTTTGGGCATATATACAAGGTTGTGAGGGCTATAGCTGTATTCTTTATCAAGCTTTGGTTCTGGTTCTTATACTAGAAAATGCAAACTCTGCTTTTGTTTTGTTCACAGGACTACACATTGTTCATTATATTCTTTCCATACATGGCTGGATCTAAAATTGGATCAGATGGAACCCCAGTACCCAGACAGCACATAGGGAGAACATAATCCAGCTAATGTGTTTTGTAAGAGAAATTACTATCTATCTATATTTTACTATTGGCCCGACAATCTAAACCTCGCCAATTGAAATGTGGTTTTTCTCACAACCCTCACAGGGGCTGCCCTGGTGGAATTATTGTAAAAAGGGACAGTCCCTGCGAGTGGCGAGATGTCTTCTATTGAAAGTAAAGTAGTTTACTGGAAAGGGAAACTTTACTCCATAGAGAGGTTAGCAGTGAGCAGGGGTCGCACTTTAAAAAGTAAATCCTTCAGCCAATATAAATTACGTTGCTTTCTGCGTAGAGAATTTTACAGTCGCCTATATTTTCGTATGCATGTGTTTTTCTATTAGGGTTATAAGTATCGTGAGTGTTTTAAAAGAAACTCACCACCTTTTAGTTTGCAAGAAAAAAAATGTGAGATCTGTAGTGCGAAAATCTTTACAGAATTACACTGGATTACAGGGACAATTTCATATATACCATGGAATACCCACGTTCAGCCCATTTTGCAAAAAATACAATTACACTTTTCTGTTTGTACTTACAACTACAAATTTTTGTGTGCGTTTTGCGCATCCAGTGTTCTTAAATTACGATTTAAGCTGTGCATATGTAGTATGATTAATTAATGTGTAATTTACATACAAATTGTAAGTTTTTCATAAAAAAAGATTTTTAGTGAAGAATCTTGTTACGATTTTTTATGCGCCTTAAAAATATTTTTCCCCCTGCATATTTCTGTGTCAATGGTTTAATTATTAGTTTTGTAAAATTTTTAAAATATGAATTTTATTGTGCACTTTTGTAATGTGTGTGTGTAATGTGTCCCCATACGAAAATGCAGTATACGCCCCTTACTGAAGCACCATGTTGTCAGGGTAAAAAGTGGGTTTAGATCATTCCACTAGGGAAATGGAAGTAATAGGGAGCACCTTTAAATAATCTCTCAGCCATCAGGCTCTATATGAGGACCATTAGCATATTCTCATAGGAAATTTCAATCTACCAAATATTAATCTTTGAGAAAGCTGACTAGAATTGTGTTTGGATTGAAGTGGACAAAGAGTTGGCGGTATCATTTAATTCTTTTACCCAGGCACCACGTCTTGAGCCAAACCTGGATATACACAAAAAAATATAGTCAACGATTTTTGAAGGAATTCTTGAGCATTTAAATACTTTCATTTATCAAAGAATGGTTTATCTTCTATGCGATTAAGGGCTAGATTACGAGTGGCACGCTAAGTGATATAGGGTTTATCAAGGCTCTTTGCACATCAGAAGTAGCACGCATATTACAATTTGAAAGGAAAACACGTTTCATTGAGTGCAATTAAATTTAACGCGCATCGGGATATCGTGACATCAGAGCTCTAATTAACTGTTACGCTCGACTAAAAAGCGGCACAAAAAACATCAAAAATATATTTAAAAGTACAGTTACACTCATAATAACTGCTAAAACATTTTTTTTTTTAAATATTTCAATTAAAAGTTATAAGGGCTCAAGAGTTAGAAAAAAAAGGCATGCAAAAGAATTTAACATAGAGATACATACATACGCATGTGTAAATTTGTATATGTATGTGTGTATGTATGTATTTATGTAAGTATATGTGCATATATGTATTTACAGATATATACACACAAAAAATAAGTATAAATATATAGACATAAATTTATAAATGCTTTGGAGACCTTTGCAGTCAAGTAGCTGAAAACATGAAAAATCATATTTATCCAATATTCATACTTAATAAAGTGTTTCACTGTGTATTTACTGTAAACATTTCACATTCCAATGTTCTTCACATAGGGAAATATGTTCTAAGTATTTTAAAATAGATATTCCTACATATATCTGTATATATTTATCCAGTAGATATAGATATATATTTTACCAAAAAACATCTGCTACATATAGGAATATACTGTATGTTTAAAAATAAACAGAACATTTTCTGCTATGTGAAGAATGTTGGAATGTGAATTTATATTTCTTGTCGGGTTAGCTCACTTGAGTAAATGCCATCAGGTTTGCGCACGAGTAAGGATGTAAGCTTTATTTTCCCACTTTTTATGCTCCATTGAATTATAGGGAAATATGTTAATATGCGATATTCAAAGTTTGGCTTTTTGGATTGCGTTGGGTTAGCGCTTTCACAAAGTTTTTGCTTTACACTTGTAATCTATACGCAATCTGACACACAAAAAGCTTTCTTCAGGTAAATTTTATGTTCGGGCAGGAGCACTAATTAGCCCTAAATATTTCAACCAGGATATAGATGTTGCCAAAATAAGTATTACGAGGAAGTTCTCATTTCCACGACTACGGGGTCAATTTATCAAGCTCTTTCAGGCTCGCTGGAAACAGAAGTTATGAAGCAGTGGTCTAAAGACCACTGCGCCATAACCTGTCCGCCTGCTCTAAGGCAGCGGACAGAAATCAACCCAATTAAATATGATCGGGTTGATTGACACCCCCTGCTAGCGGCCAATTGGCCGCGAATCTGCAGGGGCGGCATTGCACCAGCAGTTTACAAGAACTGCTGGTGCAATGATAAATGCCGACAGCGTATGCTGTCGGCATTTATCGATGTGCAGCGAACATGATACTCTATATCGTATCATGTCCTCTCGCACATTAATAAATTCACCCCTACAACCGCCAAAATTCTGTTACTTCAAGTATGGAGGTTTTTTTTATTTTTTTTATTTTATTTTCAAACCCCATTACACTGGATTTTCAAAAAGATACAGATCATTGAGAGCTGTGGGGAAACAGGTTCTACTTTTTTCTGAAAGGTTTCAACTAAATATATGATATAGTTTTTTACAGAATAGTAATGCATTTTTTTTAATATAATTTTTTATAAGGAATTTTGGAATCTTTTAATAATTAACAAACAAACAATAACAAAAATGTGTTGATTTACTTTCCAATATGATTAATGCATTATAAAATAAAGGCATGACATAGAGAGTAAAATAAAGACAGAACTGGGTGTTTGTTCACACCATTTCATTTTGCAGATCTGGAAGTATTTTTCTTACTGCATTATGTAAAATCATCTCCCAAGGAAAAGGAAATAAGATTTCATTGTCTTTCAGTTCTATAGCAATTAAATAAACTAAGACACAAGTTGGATATTGTCTGACAACTCTGTTTCATTAAAATTTAACAATTCTCAAGCGATCTTGTTTTTTTCTAAGCTGAATATAAAAAATCTGCATTAATCTTCATAACTATGTTTTTAATGTCAAAGTTCAAAACATTGAAAGCGTTTCTTGCAGCTAAACAAAATATTATTATTCCATTGAGCTGCAGTAACATTTTAATTCTCTTCAACTTATTTTTGATTGATTAAAATGTTAAAGCCACAGTTTACTGAAGCATTGTCTGCCTGATACGCTGTAACATTTGTTAGTGTTGTTTCTTTCGCATTGATCACAAGATACAGATTACATATCAATGTTCAAAAGCAAACTTTTTTTTGGGCCACCCAAACATAACTCAGTTGTAAGCAGTAGTAATAATAAACATGCTGCGCTGTATAATGATTTTGAGGATAGATAGATAGAGAGACAGACAGATAGGTAGATTGATAGATAGACAGACATACAGACAGACAGACAGATAGATAGATAGATAGATAGATAGATAGATAGATAGATAGATGTCTGTTAGGGTACCACAAGGCTCTGTCCTTTGTCCCCTTCTCTTTTAAATGTATACATCATCCTTAGGTTCCTTAATAAAGTTTCATTATCGTCTGCACGTTGACAATACCCAAATCTACCTCTCTGCACCAGACCTATCTCCTTCCTTGCAAACTCGTGTCACTAACTGTCTTTCTAATATTTAATTAGGATTCTACATATTCTGCACACACCTATAGACTAGTTCTGCCCCTGCTAGAAGGTTTTGCAGTATTCAGCAGGAAAAAAATCTGTGATGCTCACTACATGTAAATATTGGTAAGTTCAGCAACAGTTAACTTGATGCCCTGAGAATTTTCTTTGAATGGACAACGTACTAAGGCAAGCAATTGCTGGAGCACCTTTACAAATGGGTTGGGCTGTATCTTTCCTACCCCTCATTGGGAAATTGATTTCTGCTGCTTCCTCTTATTTACTTAGCTTTTCTATAGTCAATATATAAGTACTGGAATTTTCAGTATAGGTGGAGGATTCAGACGGCAAAATCAGACACTTCAAATGACAAAGTAAAGGTAAATAAGGTAAATGAGATATTTGTGAACAATTTAACCCCTTAATGACCGCAGCACTTTTCCATTTTCTGTCCGTTTGGGACCAAGGCTATTTTTACATTTTTGCGGTGTTTGTGTTTAGCTGTAATTTTCCTCTTACTCATTTACTGTACCCACACATATTATATACCGTTTTTCTCGCCATTAAATGGACTTTCAAAAGATACCATTATTTTCATCATATCTTATAATTTACTATAAAAAACATTATAAAATATGAAGGAAAAATGGAAAAAAACACACTTTTTCTAACTTTGACCCCCAAAATCTGTTACACATCTACAACCACCAATAAACACCCATGCTAAATAGTTTCTAAATTTTGTCCTGAGTTTAGAAATACCCAATGTTTACATCTTCTTTGCTTTTTTTGCAAGTTATAGGGCCATAAATACAAGTAGCACTTTGCTATTTCCAAACCACTTTTTTTCAAAATTAGCGCTAGTTACATTGGGACACTAATATCTTTCAGGAATCCCTGAATATCTATTGACATGTATATATTTTTTTTTAGAAGACATCCCAAAGTATTGATCTAGGCCCATTTTGGTATATTTCATGCCACTATTTCACCGCCAAATGCGATCAAATAAAAAAAATTGTTCACTTTTTCACAAATTTTTTCACAAACTTTAGGTTTCTCACTGAAATTATTTACAAACAACTTATGCAATTATAGAATAAATGGTTGTAAATGCTTCTCTGGGATCCCCTTTGTTCAGAAATAGCAGACATATATGGCTTTGGCTTTGCTTTTTGGTAATTAGAAGGCTGCTAAATGCCACTGCGCACAATACGTGTATTATGCCCAGCATTGAAGGGGTTAATTAGGGAGCATGTAGGGAGCTTCTAGGGTTAATTTTAGCTTTAGTGTAGTGTAGTAGACAACCCCAAGTATTGATCTAGGCCCATTTTGGTATATTTCATGCCACCATTTCACCGCCAAATGCGATCAAAGTAAAAAAAAATGTTAATTTTTTCACAATTTTAGGTTTCTCACTGAAATTATTTACAAACAGCTTGTGCAATTATGGCACAAATGGTTGTAAATGCTTCTCTGCGATGCCCTTTGTTCAGAAATAGCAGACATATATGACTTTGGCGTTGCTTTATGGTAATTAGAAAGTCGCTAAATGCTGCTGCGCATCACACGTGTATTATGGCTAGCAGTGAAGGGGTTAATTAGGTAGTTTGTAGGGAGCTTGCAGGGTTAATTTTAGCTTTAGTGTAGAGATCAGCCTCCCACCTGACACATCCCACCCCCTGATCCCTCCCAAACAGCTCCCTTCTCTCCCCCACCCCACAATTGTCCCCGCCATCTTAAGTACTGGCAGAAAGTCTGCCAGTACTAAAATAAAAGTTTTTTTTTTTTTAAAGAAAAAAAAAAAGAGCATATTTACATATGCTGTGTTTAGGATCCCCCCCTTAACCCCCAACCTCCCTGATCCCCCCCAAAACAGCTCTCTACGCCTCCCTCTCAGCCTTATTGGGGGCCATCTTGGGTACTGGCAGCTGTCTGCCAGTACCCATTTTGAACAATCAAATGTTTATTATTTTTTTTTAAAAATTTCTGTAGTGTAGCTCAATCGCCCCCCACCACCTAAATCACACAAGGGCTTTTTTATTTATTTAAATTTTGTCCCACTTTTATTGTTTTGGGGACACATTTTTTCCGTAGTGTAGCGGTTCCCACCCGCTCCCTCCCCGTGCACGCGCCCGCCCCCTTGTGCACGTGCGCGTGCCCGCGTGCGCCCCCGGACTCCCCCACCCACGATCCCGCCCCCCTCCACATGACCAGGGCCATCGATGGCCGCCACCCACCTCCCATACCGGCTCCCACCCACCAACGATACCGGCCATCGATGTCCGGTGCAGAGAGGGCCACAGAGTGGCTCTCTCTGCATCGGATGGCCGTGAAAGGTTATTGCAGGATGCCTCCATATCGAGGCATCACTGCAATAACCGGAAAGCAGCTGGAAGCGAGCAGGATCGCTTCCAGCTGCTTTCCACACCGAGGACGTGCAGGGTACGTTCTCAGGCGTTAACTGCCTTTTTTCTGAGGACGTACCCTGCACGTCCTCGGTCGTTAAGGGGTTAATGCACTCCAGTAGGTAAAATAGATCATTAGGAACACTTTAAAGGGGTCTCTAGGCATTTTGAATAAAGACACCTTTATTAAAAAATGTGTATTTTAAACCTTATTTTTTTTTTTAAAGGTGTGATTTTTCTTTGTACCCCCCCCCCCCAAAAAAAAAAGAGCAGATGGTTGCCTTTCAAACAGTGGGTCTTGGGGAATCTAAGGCTTAAGGGAGCTGAGATTGATGGGTTTGAATACTTAAATGGACATAATACACTCATTTTTTCTTTGCATAAATGTTTTGTAGATGATCTATTAATATAGCACATAAAGCACATATGTAGATGATCTATTTATAAAGCACATATGTAGATGATCTATTTATAAAGCACATATGTAGATGATCTATTTATATAGCACATAAAGCACATATGTAGATGATCTATTTATAAAGCACATATGTAGATGATCTATTTATATAGCACAAAAAGTTTGTAAGTATAAAAATTTTTTTGCACATCCAGTGTACTAAAATTACGATTTATGCTGTGCATATTTGATAGGATTTATTCCTGTGCAAATTACATACAAATTTAATTTTTTTTGTTATAATACGATTTTTGGTAAAGAATTTTGTTATGATTTTTGATGCACCTTAAAAGGACATTAAACACTAGATTTTTCTTTGCATAAATGTTTTGTAGATGATCTATTTATATAACCCATAAAGTTTTTTGTTTTTTTTTAAGTATAGTTTTGCTTATTTTTAAATAACATTGCTCTGATTTTCAGACTCCTAACCAAGCCCCAAAGTTTTATGAGAATACCGTCAGCTACCTTCTCCAGCTTGCTCCTGTTTGTGTAAAGGGTCTTTTCATATGCAAAAGAAGGGGGAGGGTCTTATTTCCCACTTTCAGTGGGCTTTCCAGCTACCTTTTTAACAGAGCTAAACTGAGATCTTCTAAGTAAGTTTTTAAACAGTCTTATACTGTTTTTATATCAGTATCTGTGCATCTAATTCTTTATAGTAGTATCTATTGTTACATGAAAATTACTGTATACTGTCCCTCTAACCAGCTCCCTTTAAAGGGGTAGTAAACACCTACAATGTTATTGTTTAAAAATATAGATAATCCCTTTATTTACCATTCCCCAGTTTTGCATAACAAACACAGTTATATTAATACACATTTTTACCTCTGTAATTACCTTGTATCTAAGCTTTTGCTGGCTGCCTCCTTATCTCATATCTTTTGACAAACTTGCATTTCAGGCAATTAGTGCTGACTCTTAAATAACTTCACGTGCGTGAGCACAGTGTTACCTATATGAAACACATGAATGCCCTCTAGCTGTGAAAAAATGTCAATTGCATTCAGATGAGAGGCGGTCTTCAAGGGTTTAGAAATTAGCATATGAGTGTACCTAGTTTTAGCTTTCAACTAAGAATAACAAGAGAACAAAGCAAATTTGATGATAAAAGTAAATAAGAAAGTTGTTTAAAATTACATGCCCTATCTGAATCATGAAAATTTCATTTGGACTTTACTATCCCTTTAAGCCCTGTTGTCCTGCCTGGCACTTCCGGGTTTCCAGGGGTTTCCAGCAACCCTAGATTCCCCTTATGATACTAGATGTGGGTAAGTGCAGGCGGAGCCATGATGAGCTCCAAATCGCTCCAAATCATTCCCCTGGATAACAATCTTTGGTGATGAATACATTCTGTGGATGACAATCCTGTGGAATCCAGTAGAGTTTTTCCACCATATAGGACTTTACAGTAACTTTTAAAGACATTGGTCTCTATTTATAAAACTTTTATTATTCGGGTTCCCAAATAGACACTCAAGCATGTTTTGTGACACATTCTGGCAATTTTCAAGGTTATAATTTCTTCAACTAGTGTAATTGTATCTCAAACTGCATCACAAATACGTTTTTACATTTGGTAGTTTTGAAGTCACAAACCCATTTGGAATCAATGGGAGTCTAAACTTACATATGGTATCACAAACAATAACAAGCAAGAGTTTACAGATAGCTATGGGCACTAGCTGACTGATGGAGAAGACGCAGAATGGTGCCAACAGAGTATCAATACAAATAAAACTAATTTGATAACAAAATACATGTTATCTAAAGCTTTCAGTTAATGTAGTCAAGATTAAATTGGTTTATGTATTTGCAGCATCTCAGCCCCAAAAAAGGAAATACTAAAGGTATGTGCACAGTAACAATACTATTTCTTGTAAACTAAATAAAGCAAATGACTCTTTTTGGAGTTCATGACAATGTTTTGATGTGAAAGTTGCCTAGAAACTAGGTTGATATTAGAGATATGCTAGGGGAAAATTTTAATTTCTTCCGAAATTTTCGTTAAAAATAACATTTTTGTTTTAGTTCATTTTCATTCATGGTCGCATTCGCTAAAGAAAGTTTTGAGCTACAGTACAGATTTTTGCAATTTTGAAGCTGTAATCAGCTATATTAGCTTTAGTTTTGTCATTCTAGGTAATGTTTAAACTTATTCTTTTATTTATACATCCAATTTTTGTGCACTGCATTTTTGGTAAAACTAAACAATGTACTTAAAAGTAAGTAATAAACTTTTTAAAAAAAACAATAAACCAGAGAACTTGTTTTTTTAACTATTAAGTTAGTACTGAAAACAAAAATGTCCCTTTTAGAGACACTAAGGGCTCGATGATTGAACGCTCTCTGGGCTGGCGAGATTATTAAACAACACTCGCCAGTCCTTCTATTTCCCTGGTGGAAAACCGGTGTTCTCGCTAAGGGGCGTATGCTGCATTTTCATATGGAAAGTAGACACTAAAATTCTTATTTTAAACATCATACAAAAGAAATATTTGAACCATTCACACAAAAAAGAGCAGGGAAAATAGTATTGTTAAAGGGAAACTATACACCAAAATTTCATATAACTGCATGTAATAGACACTACTATAAAGAATAATATGCACAGATACTGATATAAAAATCCAGTATAAAGCCGTTTAAAAACTTACTTAGAAGGTTCCAGATTAGCTCTGTTTAAAAGGTTACTCGAACACCCACTGCAAGTGGGAAATAACAGACACTCCCCCTCCCCCTTCCTTTGCATTTAAAAGACCCTTTACACAAACAAGAGCAAGCTGGAGTAGGTATACGTTGGTATTCTCGTAAAACTTTGGGGCTTGGTTAGGAGTCTGAAAATCAGAGTAATGTTATTTAAAAATAAGCAAAGCTATCCATTAAAAAAAAAAAAAAACTGTATCGGCTATATAAATAGATCATCTACAAAACATTTAAGCAAAGAAAAATCTAGTGTTTAATGTCCCTTTAAGGTGCATCAAAAATCATAACAAAATTCTTCACCAAAAATCATATTATAACAAAAAACTTAAAATTTGTATGTAATTTAAACAGGAATAAATCCTATCAAATATGCACAGCATAAATCGTAATTTTAGTGCACTGGATGTGCAAAAAAAAATTTGTACTTACAAATACAAAATGATGCTTAAGTGCCCGGTTTTTAAAAATTTGATTAAAAACAGGGACACTTTAATTCATCAAAATTTGCATTTCACTCCGGGTTGTGAAAAAAAAACTTACCTTTTAATCTTCACAGCAGCTCCAGCTTCCTCTGGTCGTCGCAAGCCATTTCTGATGTCAGAAATGATGGATAGGTCATCCTCCAATCACAGCTTCCCCCCCGGGGGAATCAGTGTCTGATTCAACGCCATGATTGGAGGACGCCGGATTCCTCATTTTAGACCCAGGAAGAGACTTTGCAATGGGTGGAGGAAGCTGGAGCTGTTGTGAAGATTAAAAGGTAAGTTTTTTTTCAACAGGAGTGAAATGTAAATTTTGATGAATTAAAGTGCCCTGTTTTTAATTGAATTTTTTTAAAAAACGGGCACTTTAGCAACAAAATTTACATTCACTTTAATACCCTAATAGAAAAACACATGCATACGAAAACACAGGCGAATGTAAGATGCTATACGTAGAAAGCAGCATAATGTGATTTATATTGACTGCAGGATTTAATTTTTAAAGTGCATCCCCTGCTCACTGCTAACTGTCCCTATCCATCGAGCTCCATTACTTTCAATAGGAGCCATCTCGCCACTCGCAGAGACTGCCCCCTTTTTGATGATTATTCCATCAGCGCAGCCCTGCGTGAGACGGCAAGAAAAACTAAGTTTAATCTGGCGAAGTTTATATCATCTAGCACTAAGTGCAAATTAAACCAGTCCACCACCAGCCGCTAGCAGTAATTCAACAAAAAAGTAAGAGGAACTTTTCTCAACTTACAAGTCATATAACTTAGTAAAGAACAGAGAACTTTTTAACTACTAACTTACTACTAACTGAACTGAAACATAGGCCCCTACTTATCAAGCCGTCGACTTTCTTGCATTCGACGGCACCAATACGCTTGCCTAAGTTCACCTAACATCGCTGCCGCGGACATGAATACGTTCTCCAAAATTATCAAAAATGCTGTCAAAAGCAGAGCACCAAGTACTGTGCGATGAGCAGCAGACTGTTGGTGACTAACAGTCATCGATCTCGCTGCTCTTCGGCTTTTTTACAGCTTTCTTGGTACCCTGTAATTAAACACCCACACTATACTATATAGTTCTATCCCCTATAAAGTTATTAACCCCTAAACCGCTGCTCCCGGAGCCCACCGCAACTCTAATAAATGTATTAACCCCTAAATCGCCGCTCCCGGAGCCCACTGCCACCTACATTATACATATTAACCCCTAATCTTCCGCCCCCTATACCGCCGCCACCTACATAAAGTTATTAACCCCTATCCTGCCACTCCCGGAACCCAGTCGCAACAAAATAAAGTATTTAACCCCAAAACCGCCGCTCCAGGAGCCCGCCGCAACTAAATAAAGTGTTTAACCCCTAAACCGCCGCTCCTGGAGCCCACCACCACCTACATTATATTTATTAACCACTAATCTGCCCCCCCTACACCGCCGCCACTATATTAAATGTATTAACCCCTAAATATAAGTCTAACACTAACCCTAACACCCCCTAACTTAAATATAATTTAACTAAATCTAAATAAAGTATTCCTATTTAAAACTAAATACTTACCTATAAAATAAACCCTAAGCTAGCTACAATATAATTAATAGTTACATTGTAGCTAGCTTACGTTTTTTTTTTATTTTACAGGCAACTTTGTATTTATTTTAACTAGGTACAATAGTTATTAAATAGTTATGAACTATTTAATAGCTACCTAGTTAAAATAAATACAAATATACCTGTAAAATAAAACATAACCTAAGTTACAATTACACCTAACACTACACTATAATTAAATAAATTCCCTAAACTAAATACAATTAAATACAATTAAAAACAATTATCTAAAGTACAAAAAAAATACAGAAAATAATAAAATAATTACAAGTTTTTTAATTTAATTACACCTAATCTAATCCCCCTAATAAAATAAAAAAGCCCCCCAAAATAATAAAAAGCCCTATCCTATAGTAAATTACAAATAGCCCTTAAAAGGGCCTTTTGCGGGGCATTGCCCCAAAGTAATCAGCTCTTTTGCCTGTAACAAAAAGTACAATACCCCCCCAACATTAAAACCCACCACCCACACACCCAACCCTACTCTAAAACCCACCCAATCCCCCCTTAAAAAAACCTAACACTAACCCCTTGAAGATCACCCTACCTTGAGACGTCTTCACCCAGCCGGGCCGAAGTCCTCCACGAAGCCGGGTGAAGTGGTCCTCCAGATGGGCAGAAGTCTTCATCCAAGCGGCATCTTCTATCTTTATCCATCCGGCGTGGAGCGGCTCCATCTTCAAGACGTCCGACGTGGAGCATCCTCTTCATCCGGAGTCTTCTTGAACAATGACGGGCCCTTTAAGTGACATCATCCAAGATGGTGTCCCTTGAATTCCAATTGGCTGATAGAATTCTATCAGCCAATTGGAATTAAGGTATTAAAAATCCTATTGGCTAATGCAATCAGCCAATAGGATTGAAGTTCAATCCTATTGACTGATCCAATTAGCCAATAGGATTGAGCTCACATTCTATTGGCTGATTGGAACAGCCAATAGAATGCAAGCTCAATCCTATTGGCTGATTGCATCAGCCAATAGGATTTTTCCTACCTTAATTCCAATTGGCTGATCTATCAGCCAATCGGAATTCAAGGGACGCCATCTTGGATGATGTCATTTAAGGGCCCGTCATTGTTCAAGAAGACTCCGGATGAAGAGGATGCTCCGCGTCGGATGTCTTGAAGATGGAGGCGCTCCGCGCCGGATGGATGAAGATAGAAGATGCCGCCTGGGTGAAGACTTCTGCCCATCTGGAGGACCTCTTCTGACCGGCTTCGATGAAGAGTTCTGCCATTCTGGAGGACCACTTTGCCCAGCTTCGTGGAGGACTTTGGCCCGGCTGGGTGAAGACGTCTCACGGTAGGGTGATCTTCAAGGGGTTAGTGTTAGGTTTATTTAAGGGGGGATTGAGTGGGTTTTAGAGTAGGGTTGGGTGTGTGGGTGGTGGGTTTTAATGTTAATAGAGCTGATTACTTTGGGGAAATGCCCCGCAAAAGGCCCTTTTAAGGGCTATTCATAATTTAGTATAGGGTAGGGCTTTTTTATTATTTTGGGGGGCTTTTTTATTTTATTAGGGGGATTAGATTAGGTGTAATTAGTTTAGAAAAATTGTAATTATTTTATTATTTTCTGTAATTTTCTGTGTGTTTTTTTTTACCTTTGCGCTCTCTCTCTCCCTCTCTTTTGCGCTCTCTCTCTCTCCCCTCTTTTTGCGCTCTCTCTCCCCCCTCTCTTTTGCACCCTCTCTCCCCCCTCTCTTTTGCGCTCTCTCTCTCCCCCTCTCTTTTGCGCTCTCTCTCTCCCCCTCTCTTTTGCGCTATCTCTCCAACCCTCTCTTTTGCGCTCTCTCTCCCCCTCTCTTTTGCGCTCTTCCCCCCTCTCATTTGCGCTCTCTCCCCCCTCTTTTGCGCTCTCTCTTCCCCCCTCTCTTTTGCGCTCTCTCTCCCCCCTCTCTTTTGCTGTCTCTCTCCCCCCTCTCTTTTGCTGTCTCTCTCCCCCTCTCTTTTGCTGTCTCTCTCCCCTCTCTCTTTTGCTGTCTCTCTCCCCCCTCTCTTTCGCTGTTTCTCTCCCCCCCTCTTTTGCTGTCTCTCTCCCCCCTCTCTTTTGCTGTCTCTTTCCCCCTCTCTCTTTTGCTGTCTCTCTCTCCCGCTCTCTCTATTCACCCTCTTCTGTTCTCTCTCCCCCTCTCTATCTCTCTCCCTTCTATCGCACAACCGGCCCGGCCATACCCCCTTCACGATGGCCACGCCCCTTCACAGACATTCACATCCGGCCACGCCCCCTTCATGTCGACCGCGCCCCCAGCCCACTTCTGCCGCAGATCAGCTAGGGACTCAAAGGCCAGGTGTGTTTGTCCTCATGCTGTCTCTACTGCGCATGACAGCTTCGGACAAACACACTTGGCCTTTTATTATATAGGATAGTGTAGTGTTAGGTGTTAGTGTAACTTAGGTTAGGTTTTATTTTACAGGTAAATTTGTCTTTATTTTAACTAGGAAGTTATTAAATAGTTAATAACTATTTAATAACTATTGTACCTAGTTAAAATAAATACAAACTTGCCTGTAAAATAAAAATAAACACTTGCGGCTAGATTTAGAGTTTTGTCGGTAACGACCCGCGTAGCTAACGCTGGCTTTTTTCTGGCCGTACCTTTGAAAATAACTCTGGTATTGAGAGTCCACAGAATGGCTGCGTTAGGCTCCAAAAAAGGAGCGTAGAGCATATTTAACGCAACTTCAACTCTCGATACCAGAGTTGCTTACGGACGCGGCCAGCTTCAAAAACGTGCTTGTGCACGATTCCCCCATAGGAAACAATGGGGCTGTTTGAGCTGAAAAAAAACCTAACACCTGCAAAAAAGCCGCGTTCAGCTCCTAACGCAGCCCCATTGTTTGCTATGGGGAAACACTTCCTACGTCTGCACCTAACACTCTAACATGTACCCCGAGTCTAAACACCCCTAACCTTACACTTATTAACCCCTATTCTGCCGCCCCCGCTATCACTGACCCCTGCATATTATTATTAACCCCTAATCTGCCGCTCCGTAAACCACTGCTACTTACATTATCCCTATGTACCCCTAATCTGCTGTCCCTAACACCGCCGACCCCTATATTATATTTATTAACCCCTAATTTGCCCCCCACAACGTCGCCTCCACCTGCCTACACTTATTAACCCCTAATCTGCCGACCGGACCGCACCGCTATTATAATAAAGTTATTAACCCCTAATCCGCCTCACTAACCCTATAATAAACAGTATTAACCCCTAATCTGCCCTCCCTAACATCGCAGACAATTAAATTCAAACATTAACCCCTAATCTGCCGACTGGAGCTCACCGCTATTCTAATAAATGTATTAACCCCTAAAGCTAAGTCTAACCCTAACACTAACACCCCCCTAACTTAAATATAATTTAAATCTAACGAAATTAATTAACTCTTATTAAATAAATTATTCCTATTTAAAGCTAAATACTTACCTGTAAAATAAATCCTAATATAGCTACAATATAAATTATAATTATATTATAGCTATTTTAGGATTAATATTTATTTTACAGGTAACTTTGTATTTATTTTAACCAGGTACAATAGCTATTAAATAGTTAAGAACTATTTAATAGCTAAAATAGTTAAAATAATTACAAAATTACCTGTAAAATAAATCCTAACCTAAGTTACAATTAAACCTAACACTACACTATCAATAAATTAATTAAATAAAATACCTACAATTACCTACAATTAAACCAAACACTACACTATCAATAAATTAATTAAATACAATATCTACAAATAAATACAATGAAATAAACTAACTAAAGTACAAAAAATAAAAAAGAACTAAGTTACAAAAAATAAAAAAATATTTACAAACATCAGAAAAATATTACAACAATTTTAAACTAATTACACCTACTCTAAGCCCCCTAATAAAATAACAAAGACCCCCAAAATAAAAAAAATGCCCTACCCTATTCTAAATTACTAAAGTTCAAAGCTCTTTTACCTTACCAGCCCTGAACAGGGCCCTTTGCGGGGCATGCCCCAAAGAATTCAGCTCTTTTGCCTGTAAAAAAACAAATACAATACCCCCCCCCCCAACATTAAAACCCACCACCCACATACCCCTAATCTAACCCAAACCCCCCTTAAATAAACCTAACACTAAGCCCCTGAAGACCTTCCTACCTTGTCTTCACCATGCCAGGTATCACCGATCGTTCCAGGCTCCGAAATATTCATCTAAGCCCAAGCGGGGGCTAGACATCCATCATCCGACGGCTGAAGAAGTCCAGAAGAGGCTCCAAAGTCTTCATCCTATCCGGGAAGAAGAGTAGATCGGGACCGGCAACCATCATCTTCCAAGCGGCATCTTCTATCTTCATCCGATGAGGACCGGCTCCATCTTGAAGACCTCCACCGCGGACCCATCTTCTTCTTCCGACGACTTCCCGACAAATGACGGTTCCTTTAAGCGACGTCATCCAAGATGGTGTCCCTCGAATTCCGATTGGCTGATAGGATTCTATCAGCCAATCGGAATTAAGGTAGGAAAATTCAGAATCAAGTTCAATCCGATTGGCTGATTCAATCAGCCAATCAGATTGAGCTTGCATCCTATCAGCCAATCGGAATTCGAGGGACGCCATCTTGGATGACGTCCGACTTAAAGGAACCGTCATTCGTCGGAAAGTCGTCGGAAGAAGAAGATGGGTCCGCAGTGGAGGTCTTAAAGATGGAGCCGGTGCTCATCGGATGAAGATAGAAGATGCCGCTTGGAAGAAGATGGTTGCCGGTCCGGATCTACTCTTCTTCCCGGATAGGATGAAGACTTTGGAGCCTCTTCTGGACTTCTTCAGCCGTCTGATGATGGATGTCTAGCCCCCGCTTGGGCTTATATGAAGATTTCGGAGCCTGGAACGATCGGTGATACCTGGCATGGTGAAGACAAGGTAGGAAGATCTTCAGGGGCTTAGTGTTAGGTTTATTTAAGGGGGGTTTGGGTTAGATTAGGGGTATGTGGGTGGTGGGTTGTAATGTTGTATGTTTTTTTTTACAGGCAAAAGAGCTGAATTCTTTGGGGCATGCCCCGCAAAGGGCCCTGTTCAGGGCTGGTAAGGTAAAAGAGCTTTGAACTTTAGTAATTTAGAATAGGGTAGGGCATTTTTTTTATTTTGGGGGTCTTTGTTATTTTATTAGGGGGCTTAGAGTAGGTGTAATTAGTTTAAAATTGTTGTAATATTTTTCTGATGTTTGTAAATATTTTTTTATTTTTTGTAACTTAGTTCTTTTTTATTTTTTGTACTTTAGTTAGTTTATTTCATTGTATTTATTTGTAGATATTGTATTTAATTAATGTATTGATAGTGTAGTGTTAGGTTTAATTGTAGGTAATTGTAGGTATTTTATTTAATTAATTTATTGATAGTGTAGTGTTAGGTTTAATTGTAACTAAGGTTAGGATTTATTTTACAGGTAATTTTGTAATTATTTTAACTATTTTAGCTATTAAATAGTTCTTAACTATTTAATAGCTATTGTACCTGGTTAAAATAAATACAAAGGCCTAGATTTAGAGTTTGGCGGTAGCCGTGAAAACCAGCGTTAGAGGCTCCTAACGCTGGTTTTAATAAACTTTTTTTAAAAAACAATAAACCAGAGAACTTGTTTTTTTTTTAACTATTAAATTAGTACTGAAAACAAAAATGTCCCTTTTAGAGACACTAAGGGCTCGATGATTGAACGCTCTCTGGGCTGGCGAGATTATTAAACAATACTCGCCAGTCCTTCTATTTCCCTGGTGGAAAACCGGTGTTCTCGCTAAGGGGCGTATGCTGCATTTTCATATGGAAAGTAGACACTAAAATTCTTATTTTAAACATCATACAAAAGAAATATTTGAACCATTCACACAAAAAAGAGCAGGGAAAATAGTATTGTTAAAGGGAAACTATACACCAAAATTTCATATAACTGCATGTAATAGACACTACTATAAAGAATAATATGCACAGATACTGATATAAAAATCCAGTATAAAGCCGTTTAAAAACTTACTTAGAAGGTTCCAGATTAGCTCTGTTTAAAAGGTTACTCGAACACCCACTTCAAGTGGGAAATAACAGACACTCCCCCTCCCCCTTCCTTTGCATTTGAAAAGACCCTTTACACAAACAAGAGCAAGCTGGAGTAGGTATACGTTGGTATTCTCGTAAAACTTTGGGGCTTGGTTAGGAGTCTGAAAATCAGAGTAATGTTATTTAAAAATAAGCAAAGCTATCCATTAAAAAAAAAAAAAAACTGTATCGGCTATATAAATAGATCATCTACAAAACATTTAAGCAAAGAAAAATCTAGTGTTTAATGTCCCTTTAAGGTGCATCAAAAATCATAACAAAATTCTTCACCAAAAATCATATTATAACAAAAAACTTAAAATTTGTATGTAATTTAAACAGGAATAAATCCTATCAAATATGCACAGCATAAATCGTAATTTTAGTGCACTGGATGTGCAAAAAAAAATTTGTACTTACAAATACAAAATGCGAAGCGCATTTTTTTTTCGTAAAATGGGCTGAACATGGGACGTTCCATGGGCGTATATGAAAATGTCTCTCTAATCCCAAAGTCATTCTGTAAAGATTTTCGCACTGCTGATCTCACAGTTTTTTTCTTGCAACTAAAAGGTGGCAAACTTTTCTCAAAACACTATGAATACTTAAAGTGAATGAAAATTTTGATGCTTAAGTGCCCGGTTTTTAAAAATTTGATTAAAAACAGGGACACTTTAATTCATCAAAATTTGCATTTCACTCCGGGTTGTGAAAAAAAACTTACCTTTTAATCTTCACAGCAGCTCCAGCTTCCTCTGGTCGTCGCAAGCCATTTCTGATGTCAGAAATGATGGATAGGTCATCCTCCAATCACAGCTTCCCCCCCGGGGGAATCAGTGTCTGATTCAACGCCATGATTGGAGGACGCCGGATTCCTCATTTTAGACCCAGGAAGAGACTTTGCAATGGGTGGAGGAAGCTGGAGCTGCTGTGAAGATTAAAAGGTAAGTTTTTTTTCAACAGGAGTGAAATGTAAATTTTGATGAATTAAAGTGCCCTGTTTTTAATTGAATTTTTTAAAAAAACGGGCACTTTAGCAACAAAATTTACATTCACTTTAATAACCTAATAGAAAAACACATGCATACGAAAACACAGGCGAATGTAAGATGCTATACGTAGAAAGCAGCATAATGTGATTTATATTGACTGCAGGATTTAATTTTTAAAGTGCATCCCCTGCTCACTGCTAACTGTCCCTATCCATCGAGCTCCATTACTTTCAATAGGAGCCATCTCGCCACTCGCAGAGACTGCCCCCTTTTTGATGATTATTCCATCAGCGCAGCCCTGCGTGAGACGGCAAGAAAAACTAAGTTTGATCTGGCGAAGTTTATATCATCTAGCACTAAGTGCAAATTAAACCAGTCCACCACCAGCCGCTAGCAGTAATTCAACAAAAAAGTAAGAGGAACTTTTCTCAACTTACAAGTCATATAACTTAGTAAAGAACAGAGAACTTTTTAACTACTAACTTACTACTAACTGAACTGAAACATAGGCCCCTACTTATCAAGCCGTCGACTTTCTTGCATTCGACGGCACCAATACGCTTGCCTAAGTTCACCTAACATCGCTGCCGCGGACCTGAATACGTTCTCCAAAATTATCAAAAATGCTGTCAAAAGCAGAGCACCAAGTACTGTGCGATGAGCAGCAGACTGTTGGTGACTAACAGTCATCGATCTCGCTGCTCTTCGGCTTTTTTACAGCTTTCTTGGTACCCTGTAATTAAACACCCACACTATACTATATAGTTCTATCCCCTATAAAGTTATTAACCCCTAAACCGCTGCTCCCGGAGCCCACCGCAACTCTAATAAATGTATTAACCCCTAAATCGCCGCTCCCGGAGCCCACTGCCACCTACATTATAGATATTAACCCCTAATCTTCCGCCCCCTATACCGCCGCCACCTACATAAAGTTATTAACCCCTATCCTGCCACTCCCGGAACCCAGACGCAACAAAATAAAGTATTTAACCCCGAAACCGCCGCTCCAGGAGCCCGCCGCAACTAAATAAAGTGTTTAACCCCTAAACCGCCGCTCCTGGAGCCCACCACCACCTACATTATATTTATTAACCACTAATCTGCCCCCCCTACACCGCCGCCACTATATTAAATGTATTAACCCCTAAATATAAGTCTAACACTAACCCTAACACCCCCTAACTTAAATATAATTTAACTAAATCTAAATAAAGTATTCCTATTTAAAACTAAATACTTACCTATAAAATAAACCCTAAGCTAGCTACAATATAATTAATAGTTACATTGTAGCTAGCTTACGTTTTTTTTTTATTTTACAGGCAACTTTGTATTTATTTTAACTAGGTACAATAGTTATTAAATAGTTATGAACTATTTAATAGCTACCTAGTTAAAATAAATACAAATATACCTGTAAAATAAAACATAACCTAAGTTACAATTACACCTAACACTACACTATAATTAAATAAATTCCCTAAACTAAATACAATTAAATACAATTAAAAACAATTATCTAAAGTACAAAAAAAATACAGAAAATAATAAAATAATTACAAGTTTTTTAATTTAATTACACCTAATCTAATCCCCCTAATAAAATAAAAAAGCCCCCCAAAATAATAAAAAGCCCTATCCTATAGTAAATTACAAATAGCCCTTAAAAGGGCCTTTTGCGGGGCATTGCCCCAAAGTAATCAGCTCTTTTGCCTGTAACAAAAAGTACAATACCCCCCCCAACATTAAAACCCACCACCCACACACCCAACCCTACTCTAAAACCCACCCATCCCCCCTTAAAAAAACCTAACACTAACCCCTTGAAGATCACCCTACCTTGAGACGTCTTCACCCAGCCGGGCCGAAGTCCTCCACGAAGCCGGGTGAAGTGGTCCTCCAGATGGGCAGAAGTCTTCATCCAAGCGGCATCTTCTATCTTCATCCATCCGGCGTGGAGCGGCTCCATCTTCAAGACGTCCGACGTGGAGCATCCTCTTCATCCGGAGTCTTCTTGAACAATGACGGGCCCTTTAAGTGACATCATCCAAGATGGTGTCCCTTGAATTCCAATTGGCTGATAGAATTCTATCAGCCAATTGGAATTAAGGTATTAAAAATCCTATTGGCTAATGCAATCAGCCAATAGGATTGAAGTTCAATCCTATTGACTGATCCAATTAGCCAATAGGATTGAGCTCACATTCTATTGGCTGATTGGAACAGCCAATAGAATGCAAGCTCAATCCTATTGGCTGATTGCATCAGCCAATAGGATTTTTCCTACCTTAATTCCAATTGGCTGATCTATCAGCCAATCGGAATTCAAGGGACGCCATCTTGGATGATGTCATTTAAGGGCCCGTCATTGTTCAAGAAGACTCCGGATGAAGAGGATGCTCCGCGTCGGATGTCTTGAAGATGGAGCCGCTCCGCGCCGGATGGATGAAGATAGAAGATGCCGCCTGGGTGAAGACTTCTGCCCATCTGGAGGACCTCTTCTGACCGGCTTCGATGAAGAGTTCTGCCATTCTGGAGGACCACTTTGCCCAGCTTCGTGGAGGACTTTGGCCCGGCTGAGTGAAGACGTCTCACGGTAGGGTGATCTTCAAGGGGTTAGTGTTAGGTTTATTTAAGGGGGGATTGAGTGGGTTTTAGAGTAGGGTTGGGTGTGTGGGTGGTGGGTTTTAATGTTAATAGAGCTGATTACTTTGGGGAAATGCCCCGCAAAAGGCCCTTTTAAGGGCTATTCATAATTTAGTATAGGGTAGGGCTTTTTATTATTTTGGGGGGCTTTTTTATTTTATTAGGGGGATTAGATTAGGTGTAATTAGTTTAGAAAAATTGTAATTATTTTATTATTTTCTGTAATTTAGTGTGTTTTTTTTTACCTTTGCGCTCTCTCTCTCCCTCTCTTTTGCGCTCTCTCTCTCTCCCCTCTTTTTGCGCTCTCTCTCCCCCCTCTCTTTTGCACCCTCTCTCCCCCCTCTCTTTTGCGCTCTCTCTCCCCCTCTCTTTTGCGCTATCTCTCCAACCCTCTCTTTTGCGCTCTCTCTCCCCCCTCTCTTTTGCGCTCTTCCCCCCTCTCATTTGCGCTCTCTCCCCCCTCTTTTGCGCTCTCTCTTCCCCCCTCTCTTTTGCGCTCTCTCTCCCCCCTCTCTTTTGCTGTCTCTCTCCCCCCTCTCTTTTGCTGTCTCTCTCCCCCTCTCTTTTGCTGTCTCTCTCCCCCCTCTCTTTTGCTGTCTCTCTCCCCCCTCTCTTTCGCTGTTTCTCTCCCCCCCTCTTTTGCTGTCTCTCTCCCCCCTCTCTTTTGCTGTCTCTTTCCCCCTCTCTCTTTTGCTGTCTCTCTCTCCCGCTCTCTCTATTCACCCTCTTCTGTTCTATTTCCCCCTCTCTATCTCTCTCCCTTCTATCGCACGACCGGCCCGGCCATACCCCCTTCACGATGGCCACGCCCCTTCACAGACATTCACATCCGGCCACGCCCCCTTCATGTCGACCGCGCCCCCAGCCCACTTCTGCCGCAGATCAGCTAGGGACTCAAAGGCCAGGTGTGTTTGTCCTCATGCTGTCTCTACTGCGCATGACAGCTTCGGACAAACACACTTGGCCTTTTATTATATAGGATAGTGTAGTGTTAGGTGTTAGTGTAACTTAGGTTAGGTTTTATTTTACAGGTAAATTTGTCTTTATTTTAACTAGGAAGTTATTAAATAGTTAATAACTATTTAATAACTTCCTAGTTAAAATAAATACAAATTTACCTGTAAAATAAAAATAAACACTTGCGGCTAGATTTAGAGTTTTGTCGGTAACGACCCGCGTAGCTAACGCTGGCTTTTTTCTGGCCGTACCTTTGAAAATAACTCTGGTATTGAGAGTCCACAGAATGGCTGCGTTAGGCTCCAAAAAAGGAGCGTAGAGCATATTTAACGCAACTTCAACTCTCGATACCAGAGTTGCTTACGGACGCGGCCAGCTTCAAAAACGTGCTTGTGCACGATTCCCCCATAGGAAACAATGGGGCTGTTTGAGCTGAAAAAAAACCTAACACCTGCAAAAAAGCCGCGTTCAGCTCCTAACGCAGCCCCATTGTTTGCTATGGGGAAACACTTCCTACGTCTGCACCTAACACTCTAACATGTACCCCGAGTCTAAACACCCCTAACCTTACACTTATTAACCCCTATTCTGCCGCCCCCGCTATCGCTGACCCCTGCATATTATTATTAACCCCTAATCTGCCGCTCCGTAAACCGCTGCTACTTACATTATCCCTATGTACCCCTAATCTGCTGTCCCTAACACCGCCGACCCCTATATTATATTTATTAACCCCTAATTTGCCCCCCACAATGTCGCCTCCACCTGCCTACACTTATTAACCCCTAATCTGCTGACCGGACCGCACCGCTATTATAATAAAGTTATTAACCCCTAATCCGCCTCACTAACCCTATAATAAATAGTATTAACCCCTAATCTGCCCTCCCTAACATCGCCGACACCTAACTTCAAACATTAACCCCTAATCTGCCGACTGGAGCTCACCGCTATTCTAATAAATGTATTAACCCCTAAAGCTAAGTCTAACCCTAACACTAACACCCCCCTAACTTAAATATAATTTAAATCTAACGAAATTAATTAACTCTTATTAAATAAATTATTCCTATTTAAAGCTAAATACTTACCTGTAAAATAAATCCTAATATAGCTACAATATAAATTATAATTATATTATAGCTATTTTAGGATTAATATTTATTTTACAGGTAACTTTGTATTTATTTTAACCAGGTACAATAGCTATTAAATAGTTAAGAACTATTTAATAGCTAAAATAGTTAAAATAATTACAAAATTACCTGTAAAATAAATCCTAACCTAAGTTACAATTAAACCTAACACTACACTATCAATAAATTAATTAAATAAAATACCTACAATTACCTACAATTAAACCAAACACTACACTATCAATAAATTAATTAAATACAATATCTACAAATAAATACAATGAAATAAACTAACTAAAGTACAAAAAATAAAAAAGAACTAAGTTACAAAAAATAAAAAAATATTTACAAACATCAGAAAAATATTACAACAATTTTAAACTAATTACACTTACTCTAAGCCCCCTAAAAAAATAACAAAGACCCCCAAAATAAAAAAATGCCCTACCCTATTCTAAATTACTAAAGTTCAAAGCTCTTTTACCTTACCAGCCCTGAACAGGGCCCTTTGCGGGGCATGCCCCAAAGAATTCAGCTCTTTTGCCTGTAAAAAAACACATACAATACCCCCCCCCAACATTACAACCCACCACCCACATACCCCTAATCTAACCCAAACCCCCCTTAAATAAACCTAACACTAAGCCCCTGAAGACCTTCCTACCTTGTCTTCACCATGCCAGGTATCACCGATCGTTCCAGGCTCCGAAATATTCATCTAAGCCCAAGCGGGGGCTAGACATCCATCATCCGACGGCTGAAGAAGTCCAGAAGAGGCTCCAAAGTCTTCATCCTATCCGGGAAGAAGAGTAGATCGGGACCGGCAACCATCATCTTCCAAGCGGCATCTTCTATCTTCATCCGATGAGGACCGGCTCCATCTTGAAGACCTCCACCGCGGACCCATCTTCTTCTTCCGACGACGTCCCGACAAATGACGGTTCCTTTAAGCGACGTCATCCAAGATGGTGTCCCTCGAATTCCGATTGGCTGATAGGATTCTATCAGCCAATCGGAATTAAGGTAGGAAAATTCAGAATCAAGTTCAATCCGATTGGCTGATTCAATCAGCCAATCAGATTGAGCTTGCATCCTATCAGCCAATCGGAATTCGAGGGACGCCATCTTGGATGACGTCCGACTTAAAGGAACCGTCATTCGTCGGAAAGTCGTCGGAAGAAGAAGATGGGTCCGCAGTGGAGGTCTTCAAGATGGAGCCGGTGCTCATCGGATGAAGATAGAAGATGCCGCTTGGAAGAAGATGGTTGCCGGTCCGGATCTACTCTTCTTCCCGGATAGGATGAAGACTTTGGAGCCTCTTCTGGACTTCTTCAGCCGTCTGATGATGGATGTCTAGCCCCCGCTTGGGCTTATATGAAGATTTCGGAGCCTGGAACGATCGGTGATACCTGGCATGGTGAAGACAAGGTAGGAAGATCTTCAGGGGCTTAGTGTTAGGTTTATTTAAGGGGGGTTTGGGTTAGATTAGGGGTATGTGGGTGGTGGGTTGTAATGTTGGGGGGGGGTATTGTATGTTTTTTTTTACAGGCAAAAGAGCTGAATTCTTTGGGGCATGCCCCGCAAAGGGCCCTGTTCAGGGCTGGTAAGGTAAAAGAGCTTTGAACTTTAGTAATTTAGAATAGGGTAGGGCATTTTTTTTATTTTGGGGGTCTTTGTTATTTTATTAGGGGGCTTAGAGTAGGTGTAATTAGTTTAAAATTGTTGTAATATTTTTCTGATGTTTGTAAATATTTTTTTATTTTTTGTAACTTAGTTCTTTTTTATTTTTTGTACTTTAGTTAGTTTATTTCAGTGTATTTATTTGTAGATATTGTATTTAATTAATGTATTGATAGTGTAGTGTTAGGTTTAATTGTAGGTAATTGTAGGTATTTTATTTAATTAATTTATTGATAGTGTAGTGTTAGGTTTAATTGTAACTTAGGTTAGGATTTATTTTACAGGTAATTTTGTAATTATTTTAACTATTTTAGCTATTAAATAGTTATTAACTATTTAATAGCTATTGTACCTGGTTAAAATAAATACAAAGGCCTAGATTTAGAGTTTGGTGGTAGCCGTGAAAACCAGCGTTAGAGGCTCCTAACGCTGGTTTTAGGCTACCGCCGGTATTTGGAGTCACTCAAAATAGGGTCTAACGCTCACTTTTCAGCCGCGACTTTTCCATACCGCAGATCCCCTTACGTCAATTGCGTATCCTATCTTTTCAATGGGATCTTCCTAACTCCGGTATTTAGAGTCGTTTCTGAAGTGAGCGTTAGAGCTCTAACGACAAAACTCCAGCCGCAGAAAAAAAGCAGGAGTTAAGAGCTTTCTGGGCTAACGCCGGTTCATAAAGCTCTTAACTACTGTACCCTAAAGTACACTAACACCCATAAACTACCTATGTACCCCTAAACTGAGGTCCCCCCACATCGCCGCAACTCGATTAAATTTTTTTAACCCCTAATCTGCCGACCGCCACCTACGTTATACTTATGTACCCCTAATCTGCTGCCCCTAACACCGCCGACCCCTGTATTATATTTATTAACCCCTAACCTGCCCCCCTCAACGTCGCCGCCAGCTACTTACAATAATTAACCCCTAATCTGCCGACCGCAAAGCGCCGCCACCTACGTTATCCTTATGTACCCCTAATCTGCTGCCCCTAACACCGCCGACCCCTATATTATATTTATTAACCCCTAATCTGCCCCCCTCAACGTCGCCGACACCTGCCTACACTTATTAACCCCTAATCTGCCGACCGTACCTGAGCGCTACTATAATAAAGTTATTAACCCCTAATCCGCCTCACTAACCCTATCATAAATAGTATTAACCCCTAATCTGCCCTCCCTAACATCGCCGACACCTAACTTCAATTATTAACCCCTAATCTGCCGACCGGAGCTCACCGCTACTATAATAAATGGATTAACCCCTAAAGCTAAGTCTAACCCTAACACTAACACCTCCCTAACTTAAATATAATTTACATCTAACGAAATGAATTAACTCTTATTAAATAAATTATTCCTATTTAAAGATAAATACTTACCTGTAAAATAAATCCTAATATAGCTACAATATAAATTATAATTACATTGTAGCTATTTTAGGATTAATATTTATTTTACAGGCAACTTTGTAATTATTTTAACCAGGTACAATAGCTATTAAATAGTTAAGAACTATTTAATAGTTACCTAGTTAAAATAATAACAAAATTACCTGTAAAATAAATCCTAACCTAAGTTATAATTAAACCTAACACTACACTATCAATAAATTAATTAAATAAAATACCTACAATTACCTACAATAAAACCTAACACTACACTATCAATAAATAAATTAAATACAATTCCTACAAATAACTACAATTACATAAACTAACTAAAGTACAAAAAATAAAAAAGAACTAAGTTACAAAAAATAAAAAAATATTTACAAACATCAGAAAAATATTACAACAATTTTAAACTAATTACACCTACTCTAAGCCCCCTAATAAAATAACAAAGACCCCCAAAATAAAAAAATGCCCTACCCTATTCTAAATTAATAGAGTTAAAAGCTCTTTTACCTTACCAGCCCTGAACAGGGCCCTTTGCGGGGCATGCCCCAAGAAAATCAGCTCTTTTGCCTATAAAAAAAAACATACAATACCCCCCCCCCCCAACATTACAACCCACCACCCACATACCCCTAATCTAACCCAAACCCCAATTAAATAAACCTAACACTAAGCCCCTGAAGATCTTCCTACCTTGTCTTCACCATACCAGGTTCACCGATCCGTCCTGGCATCCGGTGCTGAAGAGGTCCAGAAGAGGCTCCAAAGTCTTCCTCCTATCCGGCAAGAAGAGGACATCCGGACCGGCAAACATCTTCATCCAAGCGGCATCTTCGATCTTCTTCCATCCGGTGTGGAGCGGGTCCATGTTGAAGCAGCCAACGCGGATCCATCCTCTTCTTTCTGCGTCTCCCGACGAATGACGGTTCCTTTAAGGGACGTCATCCAAGATGGCGTCCCTCGAATTCCGATTGGCTGATAGGATTCTATCAGCCAATCGGAATTAAGGTAGGAATATTCTGATTGGCTGATGGAATCAGCCAATCAGAATCAAGTTCAATCCGATTGGCTGATCCAATCAGCCAATCAGATTGAGCTCGCATTCTATTGGCTGATAAGGTAAAAGAGCTTTTAACTCTATTAATTTAGAATAGGGTAGGGCATTTTTTTATTTTGCGGTCTTTGTTATTTTATTAGGGGGCTTAGAGTAGGTGTAATTAGTTTAAAATTGTTGTAATATTTTTCTTATGTTTGTAAATATTTTTTTATTTTTTGTAACTTAGTTCTTTTTTATTTTGTGTACTTTAGTTAGTTTATGTAATTGTAGTTATTTGTAGGAATTGTATTTAATTTATTTATTGATAGTGTAGTGTTAGGTTTTATTGTAGGTAATTGTAGGTATTTTATTTAATTAATTTATTGATAGGGTAGTGTTAGGTTTAATTATAACTTAGGTTAGGATTTATTTTACAGGTAATTTTGTTATTATTTTAACTAGGTAACTATTAAATAGTTCTTAACTATTTAATAGCTATTGTACCTGGTTAAAATAATTACAAAGTTGCCTGTAAAATAAATATTAATCCTAAAATAGCTACAATGTAATTATAATTTATATTGTAGCTATATTAGGATTTATTTTACAGGTAAGTATTTATCTTTAAATAGGAATAATTTATTTAATAAGAGATAATTAATTTCGTTAGATGTAAATTATATTTAAGTTAGGGGGGTGTTAGTGTTAGGGTTAGACTTAGCTTTAGGGGTTAATCCATTTATTATAGTAGCGGTGAGCTCCGGTCGTCAGATTAGGGGTTAATAATTGAAGTTAGGTGTCGGCGATGTTAGGGAGGGCAGATTAGGGGTTAATACTATTTATGATAGGGTTAGTGAGGCGGATTAGGGGTTAATAACTTTATTATAGTAGCGGTGAGATCCGCTCGGCAGATTAGGGGTTAATAAGTGTAGGCAGGTGGAGGCGACGTTGAGGGGGGCAGATTAGGGGTTAATAAATATAATATAGGGGTAGCCCCATTGTTGCACGAGCACGTTTTTGAGGCTGGCCGCGTCCGTAAGCAACTCTGGTATCAAGAGTTGCATTTGCAGTAAAAATGCTCTACGCTCCTTTTTTGGAGCCTAACGCAGCATTTTTTTGGACTCTCGATACCAGAGTTAATTTTATGGTGCGGCCAGAAAAAAGCCCGCGTAGCGTTAACAACCCATCTACCGCCAAACTCCAAATCTAGGCCAAAGTTACCTGTAAAATAAATATTAATCCTAAAATAGCTATAATATAATTATAATTTATATTGTAGCTATATTAGGATTTATTTTACAGGTAAGTATTTAGCTTTAAATAGGAATAATTTATTTGATAAGAGTTAATTTATTTCGTTAGATTTAAATTATATTTAAGTTAGGGGGTGTTAGTGTTAGGGTTAGACTTAGCTTTAAGGTTTAATCCATTTATTAGAATAGCGGTAAGATTCGGTCGGCAGATTAGGGGTTAATAATTGAAGTTAGGTGTCGGCGATGTTAGGGAGGGCAGATTAGGGGTTAATACTATTTATTATAGGGTTAGTGAGGCGGATTAGGGGTTTATAACTTTATTATAGTAGCGGTGAGATCCGCTCGGCAGATTAGGGGTTAATAAGTGTAGGCAGGTGGAGGCGACGTTGAGGGGGGCAGATTAGGGGTTAATAAATATAATATAGGGGTCGGCGGTGTTAGGGGCAGCAGATTAGGGGTACATAGCTATAATGTAGGTGGCGGCTCTTTGCGGTCGGCAGATTAGGGGTTAATTATTGTAGGTAGCTGGCGGCGACGTTCTGGGGGGCAGGTTAGGGGTTAATAAATATAATGTAGGGGTCGGCGGTGTTAGGGGCAGCAGATTAGTGGTACATAAGTATAACGTAGGTGGCGGTCGGCAGATTAGGGGTTAAAAAAATTTAATCGAGTGGCGGCGATGTGGGGGGACCTCGGTTTAGGGGTGCATAGGTAGTTTATGGGTGTTAGTGTACTTTAGAGCACAGTAGTTAAGAGCCTTATAAACCGGCGTTATCCCAGAAAGCTCTTAACTACTGACTTTTTTCTGCGGCTGGAGTTTTATCGTTAGATTTCTAACGCTCACTTCAGCCAAGACTCTAAATACCGGAGTTAGAAAGATCCCATTGAAAAGATAGGATACGCAATTGACGTAAGGGGATCTGCGGTATGGAAAAGTCGCGGCTGAAAAGTGAGCGTTAGACCCTTTCCTGACTGACTCCAAATACCGGCGGTAGCCTAAAACCAGCGTTAGGAGCCTCTAACGCTGGTTTTCACGGCTACCGCCAAACTCTAAATCTAGGCCTAAGCTAGCTACAATGTAACTATTAGTTAGACTTAGGTTTAGGGGTTAATACATTTAATATAGTGTTGGCGACGTTGGGGGTGGCAGATTAGGGGTTAATAAATATAATGTAGGTGGCGGCGGTGTAGGGGGTGGCAGATTAGGGGTTAAACACCTTATTAGGGTTGCGGTGGGCTCTGGGAGCGGTGGTTAAGGGGTTAATACATTTATTAGAGTTGCGGGGGTATGGGGGGCCAGATTAGGGGTTAATAAGTATAATGTAAGTGACGGCAGGCTCGGGAAGCGGCAGTTTAGGGGTTAAACACTTTATTTAGTTGCGGCAGTGTAGGGGGCAGATTAGGGGTGTTTAGACTCGGTGTACATGTTAGGATGTTAGGTGTAGACATTTACCAAAGGAATCAATGGGATATCGGGCAGCAGCGAACATGAGCTTTCACTGCTTTCCGACTCCCATTGATTCCTATGGCATGGCGGCGGATTGAAAACCAGGTACGCTGGGCCAGAATAGTGGCGAGCGTACCTGGTAGGAATTTGATAACTTCCAAAAGTAGTAGGATTGTGCCAAATTTGCATTCGGAACATCTGTAGTGACGTAAGCATCGATCTGTGTCTGACTGAGTCCTGCAGATCGCATGTTACGTCACTAAATTCTACTTTTGCCGGTCTGTAGGGTTTGATAACTAAGGCGAATCAGGCTTGCCACAAATACGCTGCAGAATTCCAGCGTATTTGAGGTTGACAGCTTGATAGAGGCCATAAAATGCCCCTTTAAGAGAAGACATTAGTAGACGCTGGAACTTTTTAAACTTAATATAACAAACTTAGTAAAAAAAATAATAATACACAGGTGCTGGTACAGTCTTCTAATCTAATCTCTCTTTAAAGCAGACACTGCCAGGCAGTGGCGAAAGTATTATAGTAATATTTTATAATATATTATGGGTCATATTACAAGTGGAGTACTTAGTTATTGTGCGCCTGCAAGCTGGCAAATTTGCCCGTATGTGGGCATGCAATAAATAACCAGTCATTACAAGTGTCGGGTTAATTTTATAAATGTGTCCCAAATGCCTCCAAAATACAGTGCTGTGTATTTTATTAAAAAAATTTAAAGTTGTAGCAGTTTTATTTTTTAATAAAATAACTGCACCCGGCAGTTTTTGGGGGCTAGAGTTGGCTGGTGTGGTGTGTTAGAAAAAAAAACAGCCTTAACATTGCAGTCTATGGGAACAGTGTGGTCCCAGTAAATATATATGTATATGCTTATAAACATATATTTCTATGTGTTACTATGTGTATATACATATATATATTTATGTGTTAATATGCTTATAAACATATATTTTTATGTGTTACTATGTGTATATACATATATATATGTGTGTGTTAATTTGTGTATATACATATATATTTATGTGTTATTATGTGTATATACATATATATGTATGTGTTACTATGTGTATATACATATATATGTGTGTGTTATTATGTGTATATACATATATATATTTATGTGTTACTATGTGTATATACATATATATTTATGTGTTACTATGCTTACATACATATATATTTATGTGTTACTATGTGTATATACATATATATATATATATATATATATATATATATGTGTGTTACTATGTGTATATACATATATATTTATGTGTTAATATGCTTATATACATATATATTTATGTGTTAGTATGTGTATATGCATATATATTTATGTGTTAATATGCTTATATATATATATATATATATATATTTATGTGTTACTATGTGTATATATATATATATATTTATGTTTTAATATGTTTATATACATATATATTTGTATTACTATGTGTATATACATATATATATTTATGTGTTAATATGCTTATATACATATATATTTATGTGTTAATATGTTTATATACATATATATTTATGTGTTAATATGCTTATATACATATATATTTATGTGTTACTATGTGTATATACATATATATATATATATATATATATATATTTATGTGTTAATATGCTTATATACATATATATTTATGTGTTACTATGTGTATATACATATATATATTTATGTGTTAATATACTTATATACATATATATTTATGTGTTACTATGTGTATATACATATATATATTTATGTGTTAATATGCTTATATACATATATATTTATGTGTTAATATGTTTATATACATATATATTTATGTGTTAATATGTGTATATACAGATATATTTATGTGTTAATATGTTTATATACATATATATTTATGTGTTAATATGCTTATATACATATACATTTATGTGTTAATATGTGTATATACATATATATCAGTGACGTGCAGTGAGTTCAGAGGTTAGTGAGGCACTCGCTATGATACGCCCAAAAAGCACATATATGAACCCAATAGAGGTAGCTTAAATTTACAATTAAATTAGCAGGTTGCACAAGGGCGATTAGCATTATTTACAACACACTCATACAGTTAAGAAACTAATTAAATTTTGATTATTTAAGCAAATGCAGTTCAACTATTTAACTAGGAACCTATGTTAAAATATATATATATATATATATTATACTATATTAGGTTATCCACTGCATCACTGCCAGATACAAATATTTAGTGACCACATGATCCAGACAATTTGCTCAAGGTGTTCACTATACAGGAGTAAAACAAAGCTATATTATAATAGCAGAAACTGGGTTATATAAAAAATAAACATAATTTAATAGAGGACTATATATCAGGCTTCTTAATATAAGTAGACTTTAAAGAAATGACAGGAGTCTCCTTTTAATGTCATCTAAATAAATATGAGCAACCATCCATCTATTAATTTTTTTTATAAATTATAACAAACAGCCCTTTGGGAGATAGTGAGCAAGAAAACAAGTGTAATTTAGGCATCTTATTTAAGACTTGAGAATTTTTACAATGAAAGAGTTCCAGTCTAAATAGATTCCCCCCTTATTATCAACAACCTAAACAATTTAAGGGAATCATTATATAATATATACACACAGCACACACATACTTTGAATACATATCCAAAAGGACAGACTATATGAGTGGGATATAAACCTTATTACCAGGTTTATGGGAAGAAAAAATATCACATCTTTTAAAAAAAAAAAAATTAAAAAAAATCTTAGAAATACAGGGTGAAGGGAGGTAACACAACACAGTATACATTTATAAATTATAAAATCAGTCAAACTTTTCAGCAAACTTTTAATGCCCTTTTTAATCTGCTGCCCTGTGACAGGTTAACTGGTCTCATTATTCAGTAAAACCTGCAGTGTGTTATTTTCTGTATAATGTTAAGCCCTCTGGCAGCTGAGGGGTTAAACTGCAGCCATTGTAGCATCTCTTTCATAACTTATAAATGAGAGATGCTACTATGGCTGCAGTTTAACCCCTCAGCTGCCAGAGGGCTTAACATTATCAGCACTGCTAACTGTGGGAAGCTACAGAAAATAACACACTGCAGATTTTACTGAATAATGAGACCAGTTAATGGCAGTCAGACTTCTGCATGAGCTTATCTCTATAAAAACAAAACAAAAAAACAGCCAGTAATCTTCCCCAGGCAAGAGAACAGCCACGTTGTATGCAGTTAGAGTAGAGACATTATATAAACTTGTTTATTACCCAGCACATGCCGTTTTTTTTATTTTCTTATGCTAATACCCATTACCTACTAATGATTTATGATACAGCCTGAACCTCTGCAACACCAGTCCTGACCCTGACTGACATAATACAGACACCACAGGGAGCCAGATCTTGAAGTAGATACACTTAACTTAGACGCAGAGGGATCCACACGCAGCAACATTCTGAACTAAAACTCAGGAAGAGAAATGTTTTTACAGGACCCTGTAGCTAACAGTTGTGTGCAGACACAGACTAGTACAGACACCATGGGGACCTGGTAAATAAAGGGTGCGCTTTCATCCTGTGCAATACTAAGTCACTGTCAGCAGTATTCATTTCTACATATGGATTTGGTGTTCCACAGGATCAAAGCACACCCTTTAGCAAGCAATCCGGCAGCAGTTCTTAAGTGTGTTATAAGTATCAAGTCTAGCGTCCTGTCCTCCCTACTGTTGGTTTCTGTATATACTAGAGATAGGACAGTTTCACTTACCCTAATCCCTAAACTCAAATAAAGTTGCCAACAACAGACTACTGTTAGCCATGCTATTGTGTGCTGAGTGCTCTGACAGTACTTACCGCTCTGTGTGTAGGATCCTCATGCAGGGCAACAGCTGATTGCGACATCCTCCGGCCCCAACCTCTTCATCCATGCGCTGCTTAGGACAGGAGTGGACGCAGCAGTCTCTTCTTGCTTCCCGCCAGTGTTCCTCGCTATACGCATGTTCAGGGTGTCAAACAAAGCCGGTCATGTTCTCCTGGTGCTGTCAATCACCAGGAGAACATGACCACCTCTGATTGGCTCCCTTGCTAGGAGGCATAATGAGGGCTGCCTCCCATTGGTCCCTATATTGAGTGCTGATAATTAGGATACAAATAGGTGGCGCTAAAGCACTGATAATCCTGTTACCCATGTAGCAGCTATGGAGAGAAGCGGTCCTGTACACTGCCTCTCCATAGCGTTACATGGGAGGGAAAAAAAATTTGATTTTTTTTTTTTTTTTTATATTTTTTTTTATATTATTTATTTAATATTAAATTAAAGTTTGGCCCCATATTGCAGGGGAGGCCCTGCCTCCCCTGCCTCCTATGAGTGCACGTCCCTATATATTTATGTGTTACTATGCTTATATACATATATATTTATGTGTTAATATGTGTATATACATATATATTTATGTGTTAATATGCTTATATACGTATATATTTATGTGTTAATATGCTTATATACGTATATATTTATGTGTTAATATGCTTATATACATATATATTTATTTGTTAATATGCTTATATACGTATATATTTATGTGTTAATATGTGTATATGCATATATATTTATGTGTTACTATGTGTATATACGTATATATTTATGTGTTAATATGCTTATATACATATATATTTATGTGATAATATGTATATATACATATATATTTATGTGTTAATATGCTTATATACGTATATATTTATGTGTTACTATGTGTATATACGTATATATTTATGTGTTAATATGTGTATATACATATATATTTATGTGTTAATATGCTTATATACGTATATATTTATGTGTTAATATGCTTATATACGTATATATTTATGTGTTACTATGTGCATATACGTATATATTTATGTGTTAATATGTGTATATACATATATATTTATGTGTTAATATGCTTATATACGTATATATTTATGTGTTAATATGTGTATATACATATATATTTACAATTTGCTGCCCTCACTGTGCGATTTACCCCCTTTGCTGTGCTAGTTCTCATGCTGTGCCTCACGGCATGAGAACGAGGCTTCCAATATGCCTATAGAAGAGCGCTCTCGTGAGCGGAATGCTTCCCAGCAATGCGTACGTGAGATCACATTTGCATTGTTGTCAACTTGTAATTCCAGTGCACATTAGCGTGCGCTGGTATTACTCAGTGGAGTGCTAATATCGCTTTTGCAATAGCTCTCCACTTGTATTCTGTATTGTAAGTAATAGCAAATAGTGAGGCGCACAGCAGCAGACTCAGGCAATGCTAGTACACTGATACATACTGGTCTAAGGCTGAAAACATTAGGCACTAACTTGAAATTCCCTCTTTAACTTCAATCCCTCCTCCTCAGAATGCTGAATGTCACAAGCTTCCACTGACAGGCTAATAGAACCTGTCAATCTAATCACTGCTTCTTCATGGTTTTCATTCATTGGCTAAAGCTTGCCTGCATCATAAAAGCAGCATCCGAAAATAAAAAACCAAAATGCAAAAGAAAATAATTCGCATTTATTTTCGTTTTCGTTTTATTTTCGTTTTCAGATGTTTTTATTTTCGATATGCAACGTAATGAAAACAACATTTTCGTTATTTTCTTTCATTCTTCCGAAAAAAAATGCACATCCCTAGTTGCTATTGAATCAAGTGTTTGTTGTGCTCGCATGAGCCATGTCAATCATTTTCCGCTGTTCCCCATGACAACATTTTGTGCATTTTTTTTTTTTGCACTGTTGGCACTATTGATGCGTTGACATTTTTTGCTTGTTATTTGGATTTTGCTACTGGATGTGACTCTTCTGCTTGCTGTTATGATAGCTCCGTCTTGTCCTTTTGACCTATGCTTTAGATCCTGGTTTTGTACTGACCTCTGCCCTGCTTTTTGAATTTTAATTGGGTACCTTAATGACCAAAATTTGTCGACCTGAGCCTGTTCTGTCTAAGCATCTGGATTACCAATTATTTGGTAGTTACGTCCACGATCTCATCCAGGGAGTTGAGAGCGTGTTAATTTAAGTCACTTCTCCATTATTAGACGAGGACAGACATTTGCCTCACTTCTGGGCTTCATAACAGACGACAAGTGAATACACAAAAAAACAATATCATTTCCTGCCTAAATGTATGTTCATGTCATTAGTACTTTCAAATGTACCATCTAATCACTGGACTTCACATTCAATTTAACACAACTTAGATTTTATAGCACATGTTTT
The DNA here is from genome assembly GCF_027579735.1 of Bombina bombina. Lineage (NCBI taxonomy): Eukaryota > Metazoa > Chordata > Amphibia > Anura > Bombinatoridae > Bombina > Bombina bombina. Next base: position 71,297,010 of record NC_069502.1, read on the forward strand.
TTTATTTAATAAACTAGTACAGTAGGCCTTTTATATATATATTTCATTTCACATGCTGCAAAGAGATAAAAAAGAGCGTGTAGTAAAAATCTCTGCAAATCCAAATACACTAGGGAAATGGATAATGTATAATATAAGCCCACACACTTCTCACAATCTCGTAGATGCTGCTGCGCTTTTGGAAAATAGAAAATTCCTCCTGGGAATCCAGTCCACCATCGACATTGTGAGAACTATGGCTCATACAATTCACAAGACAAGTGCACCTGCAGAGAATGAATGCATGACACTCAGCAAATAAATCTTATTACGTGTTTTGTCATATATGTACAAGTAATAGGAGCTTCATTCTCCATAAAACATAATGTACAAAAACACACCTGGTCTCTCTCTTTTTCTTATGTTTATAAACAGAGAAAGACGGTCACTTGTCACCAAAGATTCATACATTTTCAATATATTTCAAATGGCGTTTATTTTTAATCATAGTTTTTAAATGAATTGCTAGGTGACAGAAAATTTTAATTGCCTAGTTAATGATCTGTTTGGATATCTGACCAAGAAAATGTTTGAACAAAAAAAGATTTACTTGCCAAACCTGAGTGATCCAAATTGTTTGCATTTCATGGAAGCTTTACACTCACGAGACCGCACTTCCATAGGCTCAAATTGGAACCATGTTCTGATGCAGATAGAAACAGCACAGAACCTAGCGCAGCAAAGGGGTTAAGTTGCGCAATGTTGGGCAGCATATTTAAAATACGTATTTACAGGTATACCTCGTTTTATTGAGTTTTGCTTTATTGTGCTTGGCAGATATTGCTCTTTTTACAAATTGAAAGTTTGTGGCAACCCTGTGTCGAGCAAGTATATTGGTGTCAATTTTCTGACATATATACACATATTAACACATAAATACACATTAATACACATGTATATATATATATATATATATATATATATATATGTATATATATAACAAAGCAGTACTTATACACTCTAGCTGGGGCTTAAAAAACTTCTGCAGAATTTAAGTGCTAAACTTGTGCATTTTATCTGTGTCTCTCACTTGTGTAAGCAATAACGTGTGGCTTACCAAGCTTCTAACTGTTACCTGCGGTCATAGGTTTGTACCACTGTTGTTTATCCTTCTGAGTTAGCTCTCCTCCTACGGAGTCTCACTAATCCGTTCCTGTCCGGTTGTGGTGAGTCTATAATACACAGCGTTTAAAGCCGTGTGAGGATCCAGCTTCAAAGTGCACTCATTCCAGCGTTCCTTGGGCGTGGTTACGACCTGACATCCTCTTGACAACGACCCAGCATATCCAAAACAATGGACTGGACCATACCCGAGACAAATGAGGCTATGCTGCACTATGGGTCAATTAGTATAAAGCAAAAAAATTATATATCAGGAGCACCAGCTGCGTAATAATAAAAACATTCCTATATTTGGATAACGATTACAATCCATAAATTAACAACAAGTTGAGGGATACAAAAGACGAAGGAGCTTTTGAGTACAACTATTAGATGAAACACGTCAGCTGTCATTTGCTGCTGGCCCCTTCATCTTTCATATCCCTCAACTTGTTGTTGATTTATGGATTTTAATTGTTATCCAAATAAAGGACTGCTTTTATTATCACGCATTATTTGCTTCATACGTATATATAAATATATATATAATTATCTATATATCTATCTATATATATGTTTTTTATGAATAAATAGAACATGTTCTGCTACGTGAGGAACATTGGAATGTGAAATATTGATATTTTCCCGTTGGGCTAGTGCACTTGAGAATATGCGATCGGTTTGGCTGACTAGCCGCATTAAGATAAATCTTGTCTTGAAGATGGCTGAAAAAATAGCCGAAACGTTGACTATGATCATTCATGTATAAAATCTGATGTTTTCAGAATAAACACTATCTATTGTTGAAACTAAAAATTCCTGTGAGTGCCCTTCTTTACCACAAATATATATATATATATAAACAAAATTAATCAGCGCTTGAAGTATATATACAATCTGCTGGTCCCAATATATATTCTCATCCACTAGTAAGAATAAATATTTTATATATAAATGTATATATATGTGTATGAGACAATATACAATTTGTGTAGCAGGCAGTCTTATTTGGATGGACAGTCTGTGGGTGTACAATATTCCATATAGTCCACAGTACTAGTTCTCGTGTGCTATGGGTGAAAAGGCAGCCCGTCTAGTAGAAAGATGATCCCCCGCAGGGTGAGGTTCCTTTCGATTTGTCTGAAAACATTCTACAGAAAAATTGGTCAATATTGAAAAATGACCCAATATTGAAAGACACTATAGGTAATAGACCTAATGTCACCAATAAGAAAAACAAAAATCTAAAGGATTTCTTAGCCCCTAGTGACATACAGAAAACCAAAAAGACTGAGAAGCAAATCAAAGGTCAGATTACCAATGTACAAGGTTTTTTTAAGTGTGCAAGAAAAAATTGTGTGTGTTGTGCATATACACACAGAAACAAAATACAGGTATTTAATAAATTTATAGATTGTGGGAAAAATGGAGAAAAATATCCAATCAAAGATCTACTGAACTGCAAATCAATCACGTAGTTTACATGCTGGAGTGCACTTGCAGCACCCCAAAAAGGTACATTGGACGCACGACACGGGGTTTAAAAATCCGCTGTCTAGAACACATGAAAAATATTGAAGCAGGAACCCTCAAAAATCCTCTTATTAACCATTTCACAAATATTCATGGTAAAAATAAGAATGCATTTTTTATTAAGGCTATAGAACAAGTGCATCAAGGCAACGAGGAGGTAGTAGACTTTTGGAATTACGTAAAAGAGAGACTGTTTGGATACATAAATTGGAGACCTTAGAACCCAATGGGTTAAATAGAGATATTGACCTAGCAGCCTTTTTGTAATTATTCACATATATGCCTCTGGGGGTTCTTCTACAACACCCTCCCCCCTCCCCTTCATCCACTTTTTATTCATCCACTTTTTATTCATCCACTTTTTATTCCCCTTTTAAACAAGTGGTCAGTAAAGTGATGTGTATATTTTAAATATATAGAAAAAGCACAGAATCACATGAGGTATAAAGAAAAAACAATATGTATTTTTTAATATTATATTTATTTATATATTTTAAGCAATGTTTTATTTAGGATTACATTGATAGTATCAAGTAATTTATATGCTTTCTATTTTAAATACCCTCATTTTTAATATTTAACAATTAATACCTTGTTCTTTTAAATATCCTTTTGTTGTGTCTGATACCTGAATCTGTAAATGCGTAATGGCATTTAAAACTAAGCATATTTGAGTGCAGGTACTAACCATAAACCATATAATAATATTTTACCAGCAATTGTTTTAAAAAAGGACACTATATGACGATTATTACTATTTCTGTATTATATAATAATAATTACGACTTTTGGATCCTTTGCCCACAAACAAAATGGCGATAGAGGGGCTAATAGTTGGCCAATCAGCCACAGCCACACGCATTTATAGAGCAAGGTTGGGGGGCGGCCCACACCTCTGATGAAGTAACCCATTGGTTACGAAACGCGTTAGGCTCCGGCCCCCGCCACACGTCACATTTGCACGCACTGAGTGCACAGCATACACGGAGCTGCATAAGGTACTCAGCTGCCACGCTACTAATATAGCAAGGCAGCTCAGAGTTAAGCATGTGGTGCTCCCTATTTGTGTATTTTATATTGTATTCTACATGTGGAGCAATTTAGTCTGAACTTGCAAACGGGCCTTTATACAAGGATCTGTTTACTTGTCTGTACTACGGCTCTTGTCCTGTATGTTTGTATACTTGTATTTTACCTGTCCATATCGAATTTTAAAAGAGGAACTTTTGTCTTTTTAACAACCTAATAAACCTTTGGTATTATAATCTGTTACACTGTATAGTGTTGTTAATTGGTAAATACTAATACCTACACCTATACATATAATAAAACCTTACTCCCTATTCTACTGGCAACGGACTGCGGTGACCTGCTGGAGACGTACCAACCACTGAAGAAGTGTGGATAAACAGAAAGGGGCAAAGGAACAGAGTATACCTACAGAAGTGCATTTAAAGTACCTCACTACTTGAGGGTACACGAGGTGAGCGCAGATTTTTTCCCCCACTGCTATCTATACACTGATTGTGAACGTATTACACGAAGTGTGCCCCTGTGCGCCTGTCTTTTTCTATACTTTTTCTGACAAATCGAGAGGAACCTCACCCTGCTGGGGATCATCTTTCTACTAGACGGGCTGCCTTTTCACCCATAGCACATGAGAACTAGTACTGTGGACTATATAGAATATTGTACACCCACAGACTGTCCATCCAAATAAGACTGCCTGCTACACAAATTGTATATTGTTTCATACACATATATATACATTTATATATAAAATATTTATTCTTACTAGTGGATGAGAATATATATTGGGACCAGCAGATTGTATATATACTTCAAGTGCTGATTAATTTTGTTTTTGTATTATTTGGGGTATACATTTGGGCCACTAGTGACCTAGAGTGTTATATCATGTCATTAGCAGCTGCAGAATCCTCCATATGTAATTTTGGAATCTATTTTGATCCAATTAGTAAAAAAAGAACCTTGTCTGTAGACTTGCAAGGAGACACTAACACCAGTAATGTTCAGAAACCAGTTAACCCTAGAGAACTATTTAAACAGGTGGAAAAATTAAGCAAAATTCAGATAAAGAATTGGTGCGATATAATAGGACTAGAAACCTACCTGAAGCTGGGGTGATACCTAAGGGCCTAATGCTAACAAAAACGGCCATATTTAACAGTACAGACATAGAACTCATTACAGAGTGGGAAACGGTTTTAGAAGAGAGCTCAAATAAATTGATGCGAATCATAATTAGATTCAGAGAGGCTAACCTGGACAAGGTTACTGCAGAATTACATAAGCTACGCACTTTATTGTTACCCTTTAAGGGAGATACATACTATGACAAGCTAGATAGCGATATAAGGGAAAGAATGAGTAAATTAGAGAGAGACTTAAAACTCAAAAAGAAGAAAAAGTTAGAACGAGATCTACAGAGAAAAGTTAGCGAACAAACGGGAAATATTGAAATTGAGACTGATGTACCATTTACACCAAATACACCTGGAGGTAATGAGACACCCAATACACCACTCACAACAACAAATACTCTATATAATGATGTAATTAGGAACAATCATCTAAAAGAGACCAAAAAATCAGGTCTGAGAACCCCCAAACAAACAAATATTAGATTTGAATTTCCACCTAGAGAATATACTCCGAGACAAAATAGGGGTAATACTATAAACAGAGAAAATTATCACCAATACTCAGACCATAGAAATGAATCTTATAGAATTGAAAGAGACATTAGAGATGAAGCATATCACTACTCCATAGGCAGAGACTGCTCTAGGGGTGGTAGAAGAAATTATAACTATAGATCCAATAGTAATAATCAGAATTCATATAGCAACCAGGGGTGGAATGATACAAGGGTAAACCAAAATTCCAACTGGGAACAACAGCCATATGACAATTTTAGAAACAGAAACAGCTATAATGATAAGGGCTTTTCACGACAGACATCTGACAGACAAACCAAGAAATGTAGAGATACAGAGAGAAATAAGGCCCCCACCACAACAACACATACCCTTAGAATGGAGACAACCACAAACACATATAGAAGGAAGAAGGGGGAAAAGACACATGGAAGAAGAAGAGGGTGTAGAGCTGGAAGAAAATCCAGCTTAAAAAGACGCAGGGAAATGAGACAGTAAAAGAAGAAACCATAAAAATCTTCAACTTATCTACACATAATCTTAGTCTAGATGAAACAAACCTATTAAAAAGAGGGTTGTCATTTGCACCTACACAAAAACCTAATCCATTTGATTTATTTATCGATATAAACAAATTTGTACGTAAACTGACACTGGTCAGACATTTTGAAAAAGAGAAAAAGACACACATAACCAACAGCCTCACACAATCAGACTTAGAAACATTAGAAGCCCAAATGGATTTAGAGATTGTGAATAACCACCATCCTCAAATAGAACTCACTAGTCATCTGGGATCAGAATATGACTCAAACGAATTAAGTATAATTAACAGTGGCCTACGACCAAAGTCCATCTTTTTCCCTGTCCAATCGCAAGGAAAATATATAACTATGTTTAAAGATAGGGTTATCCAAGATTGTATGGAACTATGTAGCAACTACAAAGTCCATAACCATAATATGAGTATAAGAGAGAAAAGTGTGTTAAAAACACTAATGGATAATGAACAGGTTGTGATTCGGGAGGCTGACAAGGGAGGAGGTATTGTCATTTTAGACAGGAAAGATTACCTTGAGTAAGCTAATCGCCAACTCTCAGATAAAAATACATATGTGACCCTGAGAAGTGACCCTACACCCATATTTTTGAGAACATATATGGAACACATAAATTATGGTTACCAAAGTAGAGTACTTTCAGAAAGAGAGAGAAAATATCTATCGTATGATGAACCTAAGATGGCAATCTTTTATTACCTACCGAAAATCCACAAGAGCCTAACAAAACCACCAGGTAGGCCCATTATTTCAGGAATAGATTCAATTACATCTCGACTATCTGAATATGTGGATCGGTTCTTAAAACCTATGGTACTTAATCTTGTCATATCTCAGAGATACCCCCCATCTCCTTCAAATTATAGAAGGGCTGGAATGGAAGCCCACGTATAAATGGGCCACTCTCGATGTAACAGCATTGTATACATCTATCCCTCATGACCAAGGGATAAGCGCTATTAAGAGATCATTAGACAATGCAAATCAGATTGCTCCTGATCAGAGAGACTTTCTATTAGAATCCATTAGGTATATTTTACAGAACAATTATTTTAAATTTGAAGGCAAATACTACCTGCAAAGTACAGGGACGGCCATGGGCACAAAATTTGCGCCCAACTTTGCAAACCTATATATGGGTATATTTGAGGAGGATATGGTTTACGATAATTCTGAGTTTAAACATAAAAATGTTGTGTTTTGGCATCGGTTCATAGATGAGATTCTGGTCATTTGGGATGGAGAAATAGATTCATGGGATATGTATGTACAAGAGCTAAATGCTAATTGCATGAATCTCACTTTTACACAAAGACTAGAAGTTTCATGTATTGACTTTTTAGATGTTACTCTATATGTATCAAATGGGAATATATGCAGCAAGCTTTATAGAAAATCTACTGATACTAATGGCTATTTAGATGCACGCAGTAGCCATCATCCAAAATGGATAGAAAATATCCCGTTTGGGCAATTTCAGAGATTGAGGCAAAACTGCACAGACATTAGTAACTTTGAAATAGAGGCAAAATGTCTTAAAGAAAAGTTTACAGAAAAACATTATCCAGCAAAAACTATTCAAAGAGCATATGAAAAAGCAACTAAACTAGATAGAAAAACATTAGTACACGGTAATAATCAACAAACACAAGCATTACCATTACCAGCACCTGATACATCAAAGGTGAAACAAAAAAGAGATACCAGAATTTATTTTGTCACAACATTTAATGAGGGCCACTGGAAGATCAAAAACATTCTACAGAAAAATTGGTCAATATTGAAAAATGACCCATTATTGAAAGACACTATAGGTAATAGACCTCATGTCACGTATAAGAAAAACAAAAATCTAAAGAATTTCTTAGCCCCTAGTGACATACAGAAAACCAAAAAGACTGAGAAGCAAATCAAAGGTCAGATTACCAATGTACAATGTTTTTTTAAGTGTGCAAGAAAAAATTGTGTGTGTTGTGCACATACACACAGAAACAAAATATTTAATAAATTTATAGATTGTGGGAAAAATGGAGAAAAATATCCAATCAAAGGTCTACTGAACTGCAAATCTGATCACGTAGTTTACATGCTGGAGTGCACTTGCAGCACCCCAAAAAGGTACATTGGACGCTCGACACAGGGTTTAAAAATCCGCTGTCTAGAACACATGAAAAATATTGAAGCAGGAACCCTCAAAAATCCTCTTATTAACCATTTAACAAATATTCATGGTAAAAATAAGAATGCATTTTTTATTAAGGCTATAGAACAAGTGCACCAAGGCAAACGAGGAGGTAGTAGACTTTTTGGAATTACGTAAAAGAGAGACTTTTTGGATACATAAATTGGAGACCTTAGAACCCAATGGGTTAAATAGAGATATTGACCTAGCAGCCTTTTTGTAATTATTCACATATATGCCTCTGGGGGTTCTTCTACCACACCCTCCCCCCTCCCCTTCATCCACTTTTTATTCATCCACTTTTTATTCCCCTTTTAAACAAGTGGTCAGTAAAGTGATGTGTATATTTTAAATATATAGAAAAAGCACAGAATCACATGAGGTATAAAGAAAAAACAATATGTATGTTTTAATATTATATGTATTTATATATTTTAAGCAATGTTTTATTTAGGATTACATTGATAGTATCAAGTAATTTATATGCTTTCTATTTTAAATACCCTCATTTTTAATATTTAACAATTAATACCTTGTTCTTTTAAGTATCCTTTTGTTGTGTCTGATACCTGAATCTGTAAATGCGTAATGGCATTTAAAACTAAGCATATTTGAGCGCAGGTACTAACCATAAACCATATAATAATATTTTACCAGCAATTTTTTAAAAAAGGACACTATATGACGATTATTACTATTTCTGTATTATATAATAATAATTACGACTTTTGGATCCTTTGCCCACAAGCAAAATGGCGATAGAGGGGCTAATAGTTGGCCAATCAGCCACAGCCACACGCATTTATAGAGCGAGGTTGGGGGGCGGCCCACACCTCTGATGAAGTAACCCATTGGTTACAAAACGCGTTAGGCTCCGGCCCCCGCCACACGTCACATTTGCACGCACTGAGTGCACAGCATACACGGAGCTGCATAAGGTACTCAGCTGCCACGCTACTAATATAGCAAGGCAGCTCAGAGTTAAGCCTTTGGTGCTCCCTATTTGTGTATTTTATATTGTATTCTACATGTGGAGCAATTTAGTCTGAACTTGCAAACGGGCCTTTATACAAGGATCTGTTTACTTGTCTGTACTACGGCTCTTGTCCTGTATGTTTGTATACTTGTATTTTACCTGTCCATATCGAATTTTAAAAGAGGAACTTTTGTCTTTTTAACAACCTAATAAACCTTTGGTATTATAATCTGTTACACTGTATAGTGTTGTTAATTGGTAAATACTAATACCTACACCTATACATATAATAAAACCTTACTCCCTATTCTACTGGCAACGGACTGCGGTGACCTGCTGGAGACGTACCAACCACTGAAGAAGTGTGGATAAACAGAAAGGGTGCAAAGGAACAGAGTATACCTACAGAAGTGCATTTAAAGTACCTCACTACTTGAGGGTACACCAGGTGAGCGCGGATTTTTTCCCCCGCTGCTATCTATACACTGATTGTGAACGTATTACACGACGTGTGCCCCTGTGCGCCTGTCTTTTTCTATACTTTTTCATATATATATATATGTATATATATATATATACTGTATAAATATACTGTATGTATAGTAAAAAGTTACTAAGTTAGTTACAAATAGTTACAAATATGTTTAGTTTACAAATAAATTAAAAGGTCAATGGAACACAGTTGTCAGAGCTTAAAGTAATCCATATAAACAAGTAATGTAATATAATGCAAGCAATAACTAATAACCCACCCATGATTTAGGGTTAGTTTTAAATTTAGAAACCACTTAATATTTCTCTTAGTTTTTTTAAAATCTCCTATTATTTGGGGAAAATTCACCCCAAGTATAAATATTACTAAGTATTCTATACACACACAGTTAGAAAAGCAAAATGAGTCACTGGTATCATTCAATGGCTTTCAAACCAAGATTCAGTATTGTATTACAGAAGGCAACATCTAGCACAATTCATATGTCGTCATACTCCCCAGATAATTTATCATTGGCATTTTATAGCTGTTTAGTGTCTTTTAAGTAACTGTAAAAATCCAAATATGTTTGCGAAATAGAATCAATTATCTCCAGCAACGATTCAAACAATGAACATACCAATGCATTTGTAGCAGCTGCTGTGTTCAGGTTAGTGTGGATAGACTTGAACGACTATAAATTTCTATTAAAAAATCATATTTCCCTTGAAAGCTCTATACCACTAGGAATTCTTTACATTTTTTGACACACATGAGAAACAAATTGACAACAAAAATGCAGGTAATTGAATGAGGAATGTTTTAAATAGACAGTGAACAGCTTTAGATTTTCATTTTAAACGTTTAGTTTATGTGTAAACAACTTTATAATTTGTTATTATTTATTGTATATAGCATTAGCATTATTTATTTTGCCCCCTTTTCATGTAATTTATCTCTGCAAATTGTGGATTTTCTAATACTCAGAACTTGAAATGCACCCTGTTTCAGTGCTAACCATGCTAATTGGCTTTTTACATATATATGAATTTTATACTAACATTATGACAGTGACTAACCTTGTTGTCTGAGGACTAAAGCCCCGATTGGCTCCTTCACAAAAGGCAAATAATGGGTGGAGTTTAGCTATTGTTAAATAATTGCAGTAAAAAGGATGTTAATTTGTTTTAAAAGTATTGACTGATATGTTTTTCTATAGCAACAGATCAGAAATGTCTTGTAATAAAGTGTTTATTGTCTCTTTAAATGTTTAATTCACTTTTGTATATATGGATAGTAGTACATTTAGGAACACAATTTATTGAAAACTTATTTATAACTTTATAATATATTTTGAGGAACGCAAATATTTTGAAAGAGATTACTAGGGAAGCGCTAATTTAACTTGCGTCCGTAAAGGGACAATCTGTTAAATAACCAACCATTGCAAGTGGCTGCTTAATGCTACTGTGAGCTTGCGCTAGGACTTTGTGCTAGAATTCATTAACCAGAGGTCAGACCTCTAGTTCATTAAATAAATGTCCCTCAATTTCCCCCAAAATAAAGTATATTGTTCATTTTTTTCAAATAGAATTTATGAGCATCTTTTTTTTTTTTTTTTTTAATAACTGCATTTAGCAGTTATAAGGGGCTAAAGTGAGGGGATGAGGGGTGTTAAAGAAAAAAATGGCACTGAAAAGTGCCTTTACATTGCGATCCATGGGGACTTTGTTTAAACTGTAAATTTATATGAATATGCTTATAAATAAATATATAAATATATATATATACATATATATTAAGGTTGCACCAATACCGATACTAGTATCGGTATCTGTGCCGATTCCAAGTATTTGCATGAGTACTTGTACTCGTGCAAAATGCACCGATACTGAAACCTATACCTCCACTTTCTACCCATATGCCATCTTGTGGAACTGCATGTTCCCATTTCATTTTAACCTGTGGAGACTAAACTAAAAATTGTTCACTTCTGTTTTGCCAATACAAATTCACTGTACCTCGTTCAGACAAACCCCTGAAGTACAGGGCAGATAATAAACTGAGATTTCCAGCTCTAGCTAAAATGACCCAAAAATATCTTTCTGCCCCATGCAGTAGTGTGGAAAGTGACTTTTCAGCTTAGAGTCAAACGTCCTTACTTATAGCAGAAACAGACTTACAGCTGAGCATGCAGAGATGCTTCTGTTCCTTAAAAAGAACTTGCCGCTAACTTTCGAAAAAATTATTCTAATTGCTAGATTGCATGTTATACTGCTGGTTCTCATCTTGCACAATTATGTTCTAAACATACTGCACTCTGAGGAACATCCTTAGTTAGCTTATATAATTGCAGGAATAGTGTTCATAGGAAAAATTAAGTTAATTCCTATGAACAATCATCCTACAATTATAGGGCTAGATTTAGATTACATTTGATTGGTAAGCTTTACCAATGCTCTGTTCACATTTCCAACTCCATAGACTTTAATGTAATCTAGCCCTTAGTGTTGTTCCATATGATTAAACAGTGCACTGTTTTGTTTTTACAGTATTGCACTTTTGGTCAGTTGTGATTTTACATTTGTTATTTATTGTTGTTTTTATTAATATATTTTATTGTAATATTTTTATTTATAAACATGTTCTGTGAACTTTGTGATAACAATCAAATAAAACTGTTTTATTATTTCATACTGTCTTGTGAGTTACAGTTCTTCATAATTATAAAGAAGGTATCTAAAATAATTAATCTGTATTGTGCTTGGTAAACAGTCACATGACATAAAAAATTGGTATCGGCGAGTATTTGAAAAAAGTATCAGTACTTGTACTCAGTCTTAAAAAAAAAAATGGTATTATAGTATTGGTGCAACCCTAACAGATATATATATATATATATATATATATATATATATATATATATATATATATATATATATATATATATATATATATATATATAAATATGATTATATATAGGTATAAATCCAAATTCATTAAAATTATGGGGGAGATAAAAAACTGAGATTAAAATCCTCCATGTCTCAAAATTAAATCAATGTAAATATTTGCATAGGTAATTAGCACATCTAGGCAAGATTCCCCACTTGCTTTTTCCCAGAAATACTCCATATACAATGTTACCAATGCACAAGAGAATTCTGGGTAAGATATGCAAATTAGATATGCAAATGCTCATTTTTTTGCTTCAAATACTGTTTTAACACAGCGATCCTTTTAACAGGATTATTGCTGGATTACTGCAATAATCCTCTAATAATAATCCTGTGATAGGAACATCTATTTATAAATACTTAGAACACATTCAGCTATGTGCAGAACATTGGAATGTGAAATATTTTCATTAAATACACAGTATAACACTTTATTAAATTTGAATATTGCAATCATATACACCGTTTAGATTACCACAGGATGAAGGAGGATTATCTAAGTAAACTCTTCATAAATGTGTGAGTCTGTTTGCAGGGTTGGCTGTACCTTTAACGCACAATATAGCACTTATATTGCTAGTGCACCTTTTTTGATGTGTTTGATATTTACTCATCCAGAAATTGGTAGCATTCGTTTTTAACTTCTGAGCATTTTGGTGTATTGTGTTAATAAGAAATCTGGAAAAAAAATTCCATAATTGTGACATTTTCATATATGCTTATTTTATTTAAATACATGGGATAAATATAAGGATCTGGCAAATATCTTTTTTTTTTTTTTTACCGGAAATGCTGTGATATTTGTTCACTTCTTGTTTTATTAATGTCTGAATCAAAATTGCTGCAAGTAACAAGTATGAAAGGTTGATCACATAAATCATTTTAATTTAACTCGTGTATATATCATATTAATCCTTAATGCCAGTTTTCCCCACAACGCTGCATCGATTGACAAAGGGTGTAAATTGCTTCAGGTTACAGAACAAGGTCTTTGATGTCACAATTAATTTCTGGTTGTTTGATTCACTGCTTTCTTTCATCTACACTCAGCTACAAACAGCAATTCATTTTCCTTGTGTTATAGGATCATATCTTATGTGTCCCATAGTCCTTTCCATAAATAGTGATATCTTTTTAATCCAGAATAATAAAAGAAAACACAGTTGAGATATTTTAGATTGCTAATATGTGTGTAGTGTAATTTAAAGATTAAACAATACAAATTTATTTTATATTTTTGAGTAATTCTAGCAAATTGTAGAAGGAAAGTTTCAATTATTTGTTTATTATAGTTTTAGAAAAATGATAGATATTAGAAAGGTCTTCATGCCAAGTATTAAGAATAAAATTATATTTCAAGTGATTTTATTATCTTAAATAAATAAAAAAATTATTATATTTATAGTGCAAGATTATGAATGGCACACTGTGATTAGCACAAGGAGTGTAAACGCGATCACTAGATCACTGTGTTTTCTACTCTTAATTCCATATTTAAAGTGGCGCGCTGTTTAAATGACTGCATATTTATTTGCACAAATTTGTGGTTATTTTTGCTCTCCATATTTTCTATGGGCGGCCTCGAACGGCATTGTGCGCTCGTATTACAAGTTGAAAGTAAATGCGATCGCCCCAACACAATCGCATTAAAAAACTCAAACTTTTTACACGACTTGAAAGTTTGCGTAAAGAGTTTGTTTGGAGGAAAAAAGATGCAGTAACCCAGGGGTCAAGTCCTACAAAAAAAGTGTGGGAACTCACCGAGACTACCACCCCCTCTCTCAATTAATATTATTTTATATATACACACTTACACACACTGCATTTATATGTATATAATCTATACACTTACACTTACACCACTATACACTGGTTAATGAAAGTAAATTAAATCCAAATGCAAATTAAATCCAATGAAGAGTTGAATGGTTGCCTTTGGACCTGAGGAACCTCCTCTGTCACAGAGTCTCATCCACTTAAGGTGCAATAGTCCTATTTCTGCTGAGGGGAGATAAATAACCCCAGAGCAACCCATGCAGAAATATAAGCACCATGTGTTACACACAGTGCGGGATGATCACACAGCAGGACCGCTGAAAGGTTTGCATTTAGTGTATTGTAGGAAGTGTTACTGCCCATTACTAGAGGATCTCACTATCCCTCTAACCAGACTGTGGTCCAGCTACGCCCACCAGCAGCAGCAGCGTTTATTGTTAAGTGTTTCTGTTCTCTGTCCAGAGGGAACTTAGTCCCCCCTGCAAGAATAGCGCAGGAACTCAGTTGCCATGCATTCCCGCCCGACTTGACCCCTGCACTAACCTACACTAATAACCTCTAAACTACCACATAGCCCACTGCAAAGTACTTCACTATACTATTACCCCTAAACCGCCACACACCCACATTGCAAAGTTTATTTTTATTTTTTGTAATTTTTTTTGTAATGGTAGTTTTTTTTATTTTCTGTAATGATAGCTTTTTTTAATGTCATAGAAACATAGAAACATAGATATTGACGGCAGATAAGAGCCATAGGCCCAGCAAGTCGGCCCGACCTTACCTAACAGTATAAACTTATCTAGTTCGTAGGATAGCCTTATGCTTGTCCCATGCATTTTTAAAGTCCCCCACAGTGTTTGTTGCTACTACCTCTTGAGGAAGTTTATTCCATAAATCAATCACTCTTTCTGTAAAGAAGTGCTTCCTCAAATTACTTCTGAATCTACTACCCTTTAGCTTGAGCTCATGACCCCTTGTTCTTGAATTTTCCATTTTATGTAAAATACCCACAGCCTCAGTTTTACTAAACCCTTTAATGTACTTGAAAGTTGCTATCATATCACCTCTTTCCCTTCTCTCCTCTAAGCTATACATATTTAGGTCATTGAGCCTATCCTGGTAAGTTTTATTTTTTAGACCATGTACCATTTTGGTAGCCCTCCTTTGCACAGATTCAAGTTTGTTAATATCCTTCTGAAGATATGGTCTCCAGAACTGCACACAATACTCAAGATGAGGCCTAACTAATGATCTATAAAGTGGCATAAGAACCTTACTATTTCTGCTGCAAATACCTCTACCAATACATCCAAGCATTCTGCTAGCCTTACTTGCTGCATTACTACATTGTTTACTAAGTTTTAAATCATCTGAAATAATAATTCCCAAGTCCTGTTCCTCGTCTGTAACAGTCAGTAAAGTGTCATTGAGTCTGTAATTAACATTTGGATTTTTCTTCCCTAAATGCATTATTTTACACTTTGCTGTGTTAAACTTTAGACCCCAGTCATTTGTCCAATCCTCCAATTGTTGTATATCACTTCTCATTTTGTCTACCCCCCCTGGAACATCCACTCTGTTGCAAATTTTTGTATCATCTGCAAAGAGACATACTTTCCCCTGTAGCCCTTTGCTGATATCGCAGATAAATATGTTAAACAAAACAGGCCCCAGAACTGACCCCTGAGGAACACCACTAGTAACAGCCCCCTCTGCTGAATGAACTCCATTTACTAAGACACTTTGTTTTCTGTCCTTAAGCCAGCATTCCACCCAGTTCACAATTTTTTTTTTTTGTAACTTAGGGGATGTTAGGTTGAAAGTGTTAGGGGGTTAGCTAGTTAGGGGGTTTAGAGGTTTATGGGTATTTTGTGATGGGGTTGTGGCAGTTTAGGGGTTAATAGTGTAGTGAGTACTTTGCAATGTGGGGGTGGCGGTTTAGGGGTTAATAGTGTAGCGGGAACCTTTTGACCTAGGGTGTGGCATTTAGGGGTTAATAGTGTAGTGGGGTACTTTGCGGTGGGCTATATGGCAGTTTAAGGGTTTTTTAAAGTAGGGGGCTTATGGCGGTTCAGGTTAGAATGCGAGTATGGGCATTTATTGCTTTCATGTTCCATTAAAGTCTATGGGGGATTACATTAAAGCTGTCATGATGCTAACGTTTGTCTTTTTGCATGCGTTGGGTTAGCACATGGGCGAAAAAGTCGAGCGTAGTTAGGGCTCTATGTACAAAGCAGCGTAAACTACTCCGGTGCCCTTGTGGGGAAGATTCACACATGTGAACATTAGGCGCTGCTTCTTACACTATTCGCCACCTCTGAGCTGGCAAAGATATAGCTCAGAGAGCTTGCTTGCTCAGGGTGATTGACAGTCCTTTCTCTCATGCGATTGGTCATATAAGAGAAGGGGCAGGCTTTACAAGCTCACTTAAGCGTGCAATGATACATACAGGCAGCTGATCCTTTTCTCAAGTTGAGAAGCGTGTCCGCTCGTCTTATAGTACATCGTGCCTTAATAGTGCTTCACTCCTAATTATTTTTACACTGTAAGTCACGTTCTCCCCTCCTCTCACGCAGCCAAATAAAAAACAGTTATACCACAGTTAGATTGTGTATTGTTCTACAACTGTTCAACAATAAAAACTGTTTATGATTTTAAAGGCCACTTTTAAATTTGCTGAGTAAGTAATTAAGCTTGTTCTGTTACTCCCCTAAACCCTTACAATAAAAGTAATGTAATTGATTTAGTAATTTATGAATGCAAAATAAAACATTTTTATATAGTACATATGATAATTTCACTTTAGACCTCACAACCTGTGACAATCCTGCAGGATCTGGGATAGTTCAAAGATCTACAGTATATACACCACACAAACACTACACACACACACACACACACATTACACACACTACACACACTGCACAAACAGTACATACACACACATTACACACACACCACACAAACACTACACACACACACACACATTACACACACTACACACACTGCACAAACAGTACATACACACACATTACACACACACACCACACAAACACCACACACACACACACACACACACATTACACACACACCACACAAACACTACACACACACACACTACACACACTGCACAAACACACCACACAAACAGTACATACACACACACACACACACATTACACACACTGCACAAACACACCACACAAACACTACACACACACACATTACACACACTGCACAAACACACCACACAAACAGTACATACACACACATTACACACACACCACACAAACACTACACACACTACACAAACACACCACACAAACAGTACATACACACACATTACACACACTGCACAAACACACCACACAAACAGTACACACACACACACATTACACACACTGCACAAACACACCACACAAACAGTACACACACACACATTACACACACTGCACAAACACACCACACAAACAGTACACACACACACATTACACACACTGCACAAACACACCACACAAACAGTACACACACACATTACACACACTGCACAAACACACCACACAAACAGTACATACACACACATTACACACACACCACACAAACACTACACACACTACACAGACACACCACACAAAAAGTACACACACACACTACACAAACACTACACACACACATTACACACACACCACACAAGCACTACACACACTACACAAACACACCACACATACACAACACACACTACACACATATTACACACACTGCACAAATATGACACACACATATACTACATACATGCATTACACACACCACACAAACACTACACACACTACACAAACATGATACACAGGACACACACATTACACAAACACGACACACATGCATTACACAAACACACCACATAAACACGAAACACACACACATTACACAGACATATTACACACACTACCCAAACACTATACACACACATTACACAAACACTACACACATGCATTACACACACCACACAAACACTACACAAACAAACCACACAAAAATGACATACACATATTACACACACGTATTACACACACTACACAAACACGACACACACACATTACATAAACACTACAAACATGCATTACACACACCACACAAACACTACACACTCACCACACACTACACAAAAACACCACACAACACACGCACATTACACAAACACACATTATATACAATACACAAACACTGCAAACACACATTACACACACTACACAAACACATGCGCATTATACACACTACACAAACACACGCACATTACACAAACACACGCACATTACACACACTACACAAACACACGCACATTACACAAACACACATTATATACAATACACAAACACTGCAAACACACATTACACACACTACACAAACACACGCACATTACACACACTACACAAACACACGCACCTTACACAAACACACATTATATACAATACACAAACACTGCAAACACACATTACACACACTACACAAACACACGCACATTACACAAACACACATTATATACAATACACAAACACTGCAAACACACATTACACACACTACACAAACACACGCACATTACACAAACACACATTATATACAATACACAAACACTGCAAACACACATTACACACACTACACAAACACACGCACATTACACACACTACACAAACACACGCACATTACACAAACACACATTATATACAATACACAAACACTGCAAACACACATTACACACACTACACAAACACACGCACATTACACACACTACACAAACACACGCACCTTACACAAACACACATTATATACAATACACAAACACTGCAAACACACATTACACACACTACACAAACACATGCACATTACACAAACACACATTATATACAATACACAAACACTGCAAACACACATTACACACGCTACACAAACACACGCACATTACACATACTCACACTATATACAATACACAAACACTGCAAACACACATTACACACACTACACAAACACACTCACATTACACAAACACACATTATATACAATACACAAACACTGCAAACACACATTACACACACTACACAAACACACGCACATTACACACACTACACAAACACACGCACCTTACACAAACACACATTATATACAATACACAAACACTGCAAACACACATTACACACACTACACAAACACATGCACATTACACATACTCACACTATATACAATACACAAACACTGCAAACACACATTACACACACTACACAAACACATGCACATTACACAAACACACATTATATACAATACACAAACACTGCAAACACACATTACACACACTACACAAACACACGCACATTACACATACTCACACTATATACAATACACAAACACTGCAAACACACATTACACACACTACACAAACACACGCACATTACACAAACACACATTATATACAATACACAAACACTGCAAACACACATTACACACACTACACAAACACACGCACCTTACACATACTCACACTATATACAGAGCCCACTCACAATACACAAACACTAAACACACTTTACACACACTACACAAACACACGCACATTACACATACTCACACTATATACAATACACAAACACTGCAAACACACATTACACACACTACACAAACACACGCACATTACACAAACACACATTATATACAATACACAAACACTGCAAACACACATTACACACACTACACAAACACACGCACCTTACACATACTCACACTATATACAGAGCCCACTCACAATACACAAACACTAAACACACTTTACACACACTACACAAACACACGCACATTACACATACTCACACTATATACAGAGCACACTCACAATACACAAACACTACACACACATTACACACACTACACAAACACACGCACCTTACACATACTCACACTATATACAGAGCACACTCACAATACACAAACACTACACACACAAACTCACATGCATATACAATTTTTAAAATATAAAATATAGGAAATTAAATGGCAATAACCTACAAGAGATTTATTTACTGTGCCAGAGTTTAATTTACTATATTTATTTATGAGATGATTTTAATTTCTGTGTTTCCTTGTATATTTATATACAGTTTTATTTTATTTTTATTTAGTTTTTTTATGAGGAAACTACATAAAGATCACGTTTGACACCTAAGCTTACACCTTTCTTTGATTTAAGAAATTGCCTCATGCAGCTTAGCATGACATTTTCATTCTGCAGAGAATCCTTATGCATTCATTTCTTTGACTGGATAAAAAATAGCAATCAATTTAAGTTCATTTCAGGTATCTAAATTACATGAAAGAACTAATCAATACTGTGAAGGTCTTGAGAAACTGTAGTAGGCAGAAAACATTCAAGTGAAGCAGCAAAAAGGAGAAGTGTGTTTAACCAACAGTTTAAAGGGACAGTCTAGGCCAAAATAAACTTTCATGATTCAGATAGAGCATGTAATTTTAAACAATTTTCCAATTTACTTTTATCACCAATTTTGCTTTGTTATCTTGGTATTCTTAGTTGAAAGCTTAACCTAGGAGGTTCATATGCTAATTTCTTAGACCTTGAAGCCCACCTCTTTCAGATTGCATTTTAAGTTTTTCACCACTAGAGGGTGTTAGTTCACGTATTTCATATAGATAACACTGTGCTCGTGCACGAGAAGTTATCTGGGAGCAGGCACTGATTGGCTAGACTGCAAATCTGTCAAAAGAACTGAAAAAAGGGCAGTTTGCAAAGGCTTAGATAAAAGATAATCACAGAGGTTAAAAGTATATTATTATAAATGTGTTAGTTATGCAAAACTGGGAAATGGGTAATAAAGGGATTATCTATCTTTTAAAACAATAAAAATTCTGGTGTAGACTGTTCCTTTAAGGGATATATATATATTAAAATATGAAACTAAAAAGGTATAGAACAAATGAGGGAATAAGCACTATAGCCAGTAGGAGACCTGCACCAGGTTTCTATATTTAGTGCTACTTAGTAGATCACTATTATAGTTGTTGCTGATCAAAAGATTAATTTCTCTATTAACAGAAAGTAGTTTAGACTTTGACCATTATCTTTACACCTGATTTATTCTTTTGCAAAATGATTTTTTAAGTTCTAACATTTCAATAGATCCGTATACATCTTATTTTACTTTAAAACTCCAACGGTGCCTTGCACAGATAAAAGAAAATATCTACGGTTGCTTATTTAAGTTTAAAAATTAACCCATAACAACCTAAAAGTATAAATACAGTGCAAACTTACGCCTAGATTTAGAGTTTTGCGTTAGAAGGGGTGCGTTAGCTATGCGTCTTTTTTCTAACGCACTGTCGCCTAGATTTAGAGTTTTGCGGCCAAAGGGGTGCGTTAGCTACGCATGCTTTTTTCCCCCGCACCTTTTAAATACCGCTGTTATTTAGAGTTTACAGAATGGCTGGGTTTTCAGTGCGTTAGGCTCCAAAAAGGGAGCGTAGAGCATAATTTACCGCCACTGCAAATCTAGATACCAGCGGTGCTTACGGACGCGGCCAGCCTCAAAAACGTGCTCGTGCACGATTCCCCCATAGGAAACAATGGGGCTGTTTGAGCTGAAAAAAAACCTAACACCTGCAAAAAAGCAGCGTTCAGCTCCTAACGCAGCCCCATTGTTTCCTATGGGGAAACACTTCCTACGTCTGCACCTAACACCCTAACATGTACCCCGAGTCTAAACACCCCTAACCTTACACTTATTAACCCCTATTCTGCCGCCCCCGCTATCGCTGACCCCTGCATATTATTTTTAACCCCTAATCTGCCGCTCCGTAAACCGCCGCTACTTACATTATCCCTATGTACCCCTAATCTGCTGCCCCTAACACCGCCAACCCCTATATTATATTAATTAACCCCTAATCTGCCCCCCACAATGTCGCCTCCACCTGCCTACACTTATTAACCCCTAATCTGCCGACCGGACCGCGCCGCTATTATAATAAAGTTATAAACCCCTCACAAATAAATACAATGAAATAAACTAACTAAAGTACAAAAAATAAAAAAGAACTAAGTTACAAAAAATAAAAAAATATTTACAAACATTAGAAAAATATTACAACAATTTTAAGCTAATTACATCTACTCTAAGCCCCCTAATAAAATAACAAAGCCCCCCAAAATAAAAAAATGCCCTACCCTATTCTAAATTAAAAAAGTTCAAAGCTCTTCTTACCAGCTCTTCTTAATACTATTTCTTATAGGGTTATTGAGGCGGGAGTGAGGCGGATTAGGGGTTAATAACTTTATTATAGTAGCGGTGCGGTCCGCTCGGCAGATTAGGGGTTAATAAGTGTAGGTAGGTGGCGGCAACGTTGTGGGGGCAGATTAGGGGTTAATAAATATAATATAGGGGTCGGCGGTGTTAGGGGCAGCAGATTAGGGGTACATAAGTATAACGTAGGTGGCAGTCGGCAGATTAGGGGTTAAAAAAATTTAATCGAGTGGTGGCGATGTGGGGGGACCTCGGTTTAGGGGTACATAGGTAGTTTATGGGTGTTAGTGTACTGTAGAGCACAGTAGTTAAGAGCTTTATGAACCGGCGTTAGCCCAAAAAGCTCTTAACTACTGACTTTTTTCTGCGGCTGGAGTTTGGTCGTTAGATTTCTAACGCTCACTCCAGCCACGACTCTAAATACCAGCGTTAGAAAGATCCCATTGAAAAGATAGGATACGCAATTGACGTAAGGGGATCTGCGGTATGGAAAAGTAGCGGCTGGAAAGTGAGCGTTAGACCCTTTCCTGACTGACTCCAAATACCAGAGGGCGTTAAAAACCAGCGTTAGGAGCCTCTAACGCTGGTTTTGACGGCTACCGCCCAACTCTAAATCTAGCCGTTTGTTTTTAACGCTGGTATTTAGAGTTTAAAAACAACCTTCTAACGCGACTCCTAACACGTCTATTTTATATGCGTAATCACGCCCGTGTTAGACAGTCTCCCATAGAGATCAATGGCAAATCAAACAAACACGCTTTTTTCACCTAACACTCGATCTCGCGAGAAATATGCACTGCTCGGTCATATGACGTATACCACATAATGCACAACAAAAACACACTGCAAATGTCATAACAACAATCACAAAACATAGCACACACGCATTACACATTCAGAAGCGGGGAAAAAAATATATATAACTAAACGAGGTATACGCATATACTTTACGATACGGAAATACGGAAAATAACAACAAGGAAAAATAAATGCACACTCATACACAAGCAAAATACTCGCATTCAACATTACGAAATATTAGGACAAACATACATATAAAACACTTCACAAATATGACACCATCACCAATTAACATTTACACATAATACTATTGGACAATGTTATAGAAAACGAGCATTATGACATCATCACATTCTACACATTCCACAAATACTAACTCAAAATGACCATGCGCAAATTCACACAACTAATACACATTGCACACATACTAATTACTAACAAAGCACACCTGAACACAATTTACAAGGCAAACAGGTACATCATTAAACATTTACACAGGGTATATAAGCACCACACAAGCATGACTTCTTTGACTGTGTTGCTGGTGGGTTTTTGGAGATTTGAGATTTAGTGAGTTATTGTGAGAGTTAGTGCGAGTTAGTGTTAGTGTGAGAGAGTCAGTTAGTGTTATCGTGAGTGAGTTAGTGGTAGTGTGAGTTAGTGGTAGTGTGAGTTAGTGGTAGCGTGAGTTAGTGGTAGCGTGAGTTAGTGGTAGCGTGAGTTAGTGGTAGTGTGAGTTAGTGGTAGTGTGAGTTAGTGGTAGCGTGAGTTAGTAAGAGAGCGGTAGTGAGCGACAGTTGGTTTGGGTTAGTGTGCGAGTGCTTTTTCTGTATACGTAACATATTTACACGCAAACACATTCAATACATACATACAGTTATCAATAACACTACATACACTCCATACCCCATACCCTCTCATACTACACTCCATACCCCATTCCCTGTAATCCCATTCCCTTTCATCCCATACCCCATTCCCTGTAATCCCATACCCCATTCCCTCTAATCCCATCCCCTAGTTACATTTAGTTTACATATCCTCCTTTTAGTCTTCTTATACATTTTGGTTGGTTAAATACTCCTTACCCTCTTTTATTTATATCCCTTTCACACTTTGAGCACTTGTTTTGTCTTTTTATTTATTTATTTTGACCCCCTTTCATTTGTGCACAGTCACTTTTTGTTGGAGTAGTTAGGGCTTAGTTTAGGGAAGAGATGGAAGAGGAGGGCAGGCAGGAGATTAGTCAGGGGAGAGGGAGAGGGGGGAGGAGAGGGAGAGGGGGGAGAGGAACAGGACAGGAAGGGGGGCAGGAAGCGGGGGAAGAAGCGGTGGGTGGACCCAGCCACTTGGTTCAAGATGAACAAGTGGCTGGGCCCAGTGGCGGACAGAGTAGGGCTTCACAGCCCGGGAAACAGAGGGCACCATCACAGGGGAAGTCCAAGGCGACTAGGGAGGCAAGGTTTACTATGGAGGAGAAGGAGGCCCTCATAGAGGCGTATATGGGCAGGTATAAGAGGCTGCAGGCTCAGAAGACCACCCCGAGTGACAAGAGGAAGCTCTGGCGGGAGATAATGGATGCAGTTAATGCAGTGGGGGGCCATAACAGAGATATGGACTCTATTAAACATCGCTACCGGGACTGCAAGATGGAGCTGGAAAAAAAAATAACCAGGGAGTACCAACATGCCACAGGGACCGGTGGCGGGCCTGCACTGACCATTGAGTACTCCCGATGGGAGGAAATGTTGCGTTCCAGCATCTCCGAGGTGGCCATAGTCGGGATCGGAGGAATTGATACCGGGAACCTGCCACTCTCATCTGACGGTAAGCTCATTTAAGAATCTATTAACATCCAAAATAAAAAATGTATTTAAGGATAAGATTAATGCTATTACGCTGTTTAACACATTATTACGTAAACGCATTCACAATTACCTTGCGATTACATTACTATCTAGGCTACAGGTTAGGTGTGCATTTAAACAGACTGAAAACAAACGCAAAAACATTCAGATTGACCAGATAGATATAACAAACACGGTTTGGAAAATGCGGAAATCGTATTGATTGTTAGATTTCAAAGTGGATTAATGAGGCTGCATTTGTAATTCAATTGGAAGCAAAAGCATTTACATCTTTATTTGGAAATATGGTAATATATACATTTCTTTCTTTTTGCAATATACAGAGTCTGGGGAGGAGGCAGCACACCAACTACAGGCTCCTCCTTTTCCCAGGTATGAGAGTGGTGGGGATGAATCGCCACCTCGGAGAAAAATGGAAGAGGCCCCCCCCTGAAGCAGAAGAAGAGGCCCCCCCTGAAGCAGAAGAGGCCCCCCTGAAGCAGAAGAAGAGGCCCCCCTGAAGCAGAAGAAGAGGCCCCTGAAGCAGAAGAAGAGGCCCCTCAAGCACCAGCAGGCTGCCGTGCACAAGCAGGCCACCGTGCACAACAGGAGGAGATAGCCGAGGTGCAGGTGTTACTTGATTTCATCGAACAGATGAATGCCTCCCGTATGGAAAATATCCAAACTAGAAGTCAGATGACAGAAGATCTTTGTGCCATTCGAGAAGGACAAAGAGAAATTATACAGGTCCTTACAAGAGTTGAACAAGGACAAAACCGGGGTGTACAGATTCTAGAAGATATGTTTAATTTCTTCCGGGAGGCGCATGCTGGGCCATCTGCTGCTGGGCCATCTGCTGCTGGGCCATCTCATCTTGGTACTCCTCCATCTCCTCCTCACCTTGGTTATCCCAGTACTCCTCCTTCCCCTCTTCCCACAACATCTCCGATGAGAACTTGTCAGAGGGGGCAGTTGCCGCCCCAGAGCCTCAGTCTCGTGGGAAGAGGGGAAGGAAGAGGAAGAAAGTATTTTTTGAGATATGTTTGTTTTGTATTTATTTAATGTGTAATGGATAGGTATGTAATGATGTGGTTTTCAGATACTTGTGGACCACACTCTGCATATAATCTGCTTCTATGGGACAGGGTCCATGGAGGCAGATTGTTTGCAGAGTGTGGGCTATAAGTGTGTGGACACCACATCATCACATACCTATCCTTGTTCATGATATTGATTGGTTTCTGTGACGTGATGTCCAAACTGTTTCCCTAATCTCAAACAAAATGACCATTACAATTATACATGATGGCATATTACTGTTTGAATGCCAATAACACAGCTTAAAGGGACAGTCAGAACATTATTGTTTACAAAGAAAACACTGTATTACGCATTATCAAGTTTGAAACAAAACCATGGAGAAATACACGTGTGACTTATGTGATTACCCATGTATCTATGCCTATGAAAAATGATCACTTATGTATGTTATTCTGACAGAACAACATTTTAGACAATGAATGATCAATCCAGGGTAAATATGCTGTATAAGCTCAAGATTTTCTATATCAAAATGCTATCAAAATGCCCTCTAGTGGTCAAAATGCATTCTGATTACATGCACTCTTCAAGCTCTAAGAAATGAGCACACAAACCTTCTAGGTTTAGCTAGCAAATAAGAATAACCAGAGAACTATGATAAATTGGTGAGAAACGGTTGAGATAATTTGTATTTTAAAAATTGCATTTTTCATAATGCAAATCATTATTGCTTTTCAAGACTGTCCCTTTAAAAAATTACATATGCTAACATATACTAATATTTTGTGATTGTTGGTATATCTACATGTACTTGTTCAAACAAGAAATATTGGAATAGGATTTCTATTGACGTGTTAAATAAAGTCTATTTTCTTAAAGAGACATTATTGTGTTTGAATTATTTTAGAAAGACATTTTATTTACAAGGAATATGGTATCAAGTCCTTTTATGAGGGAATAAACAAATATATGCTCACAATAATATATTTGGAGATTAACCAATGTGGAACTCATGCATGACACAATAATCAACATATGCATTAAAGGGACAGTATACAATCTTTTTCAGAGAACTGCATGTAATAGACACTACTAGAAACAACAAGATGACCACATACTGATATCAAAATCCATAAGAAAAAGGTTTAAACACTTTCTTAGAAAATCGGTGTATCTATATTGAAAAGATAGCTGGAAAGCCCATTCCAAGTAGAAAATATGACAATACCCCTTCATTTGCATATGAAAAGACCCTTTACACAAACAGGAGCAAGCTGGAGAAGGTAGCTGATGGTACTCACATCAAACTTTTAGGCTTGGCGAGGAGACAGAAAATTACTGAAATGTTATTTGAACATTTGCAAAACTAGACATGTATTTGTTAAAAAATGGACTATATAAATAGAGATAAAAAACATATTTGTGTTTTTAAAGTGAGTGTATAATGACCCTTTAATAAAATATACGACTACATAACATCTAAAAGAAGTAGGCATCTCATATATTTAGCATATGATAAAGATAAGTGCATATTGATTACTTGATTCTAATACAATAGCGCATCTTTCGGAATTCGATATGTTGAAAATTAAACACAACACAGTCATTATTCCTAAAAAGGAACATATTGTTGACAAACATGTTAAACAAGATGGACTATATTCATGGATTTGCACTTGCCTCAAAATATCTTATGCAGGAAAACATTTTGCTTTCATTCGTTTATTCAACCAGACAGCCATCAAAAGAGAATATTGTGTTCTTTAACAGCTATGGGTCAACAATGTTACATGATTCACACAATCCATACTCGCCATGGTTTTAAACTTGTCTTCTCATTCACAAACGTGGGTTACGTGCAAAATCTAATATTGCGGGACTACGTAATACAATCAGACGGTTTTTACACCTTTGCATGTGACGTCTTAATTAACATGGCGCATCCTTGACCGCATAAATACGCCATCCAATAAAAGGTGCATCCTTGATCGCGTAAATACGCCATCCAATAAAAGGCGCATCCTTGATCCCGTAAAAACGTCAGCCAATACAAGGACTCATTGGACAGCCTGGCAGGTGATGTCTTAAGCAACATGGCGCATCCGAGATCGAGTAAAAACGTCAGCCAATACAAGGACTCATTTGATAGCTTGGCATATCAATAAGAAACGTATTTATATTTTAGAAACTAGTATGTGTCTATATTGCTAGCTAGGAATGTCACGCTAGATAACGTAATACTGTGATATATGAAATAGAATCCATTAGTGAAAATAAGGAGATATTTCAATAGAAGCAGAGGATTATTAACTAAACTATTTAGCAAGCAGCATGGTTTAAATAGACATGAAAACAATATTTTAAGGTTACACGATTATGTACGACATTGCAATTTGAAATACATTGTAACAATAAATGAAAATCTTTTGATTATTGTGTTTCATGTCCCTTTAACTGAGAATTAATGCTAGGAGATGCATTTGGAAAATAGGGATGTGTTATATATTATATGTTAAAGGGACAGTCAACCCCAGAAATTTTGTTGTTTAAAAATATAGCTAATCCCTTTATTACACATTACCCATTTTTGAACAACAAACACAGTTATATATTAATATACTTTTTACTTCTGTTATTATCTTGTATCTAAGCTTCTGCTGACTGCCCCATTATTTCTGTTATTTTGACAGACATGCAGTTTAACCAATCAATGCTCACTCCTAGGTCACTTTACGTGCATGAGCTCAATGTTATCTATATGAAACATGTGAACTAATGCCTTATAGTAGTCAAAATGTATTCAGATTCGAGGCAGTCTTCAAGCTCGAAGAAATTAGCATATGAACCTCCTAGTTTTAGCTTTCAACTAAGAATACCAAGAGAACAAAGCAAAATTGTGGATCAAAGTAAATTAGGAAGTTGTTTAAAATCGCATGCCCTATTCAAATTATGAATCATCTTTTGGGACTTGACTGTCCCTTTAACTATAGCTATGTTGCCCATCTTTAACATTTAAAAGGTACACATGATAAATACATATGTCATTGATGTTTTCAGATATGTTTATATTGTTTTGGAATAACAATAATGACACATGTATTGATCAAACGTGTCACGTATTCAAGTTTAAATATGGTCAGCGTACCTATAGCCATATATCGGAGGATAATTAAATTTAAAAAATATTACATGTGCTGTGAACATTCAAATAAGAGTTTGTAAAAATAAGATTATATGTCCTTGTTCATGTAAAAAGGACAAAAACGCATTAGAAATGCAGATCCATTCCTTAACAATTGTGGTCAGCATCACTTAAAGGGACATGAAATACAAAAAAAAAAATTTCAGGATTCACAGAGAGGATACTATTTACATAAAAATAAAACTTGACAGAGATTATCTCATTGTATCAATCCTGGGATCATTTGTTAAAGGTGCATCAATTCACGAAGAGTTTACAAATGAACACATGGATGTGAAATCAAAAATAGACATATGAATATATACAAACAGCAAGATATATATATATATATGTATATATATATATATATATATATATATATATATATATATATATATATAGAGAGAGAGAGAGAGAGAGAGAGAGAGAGAGAGAGAGAGAGAGAAGTTCATTACTATACTAATCATAATCTTGCAAAGATAAAGCTTTACGTAAAGTATATCAAGAAAATGAATCAAATTAAATTGGAGATGTAAATATTAAAGTCATTTAAGATTGTATAACATATATGATTCCGGAAAGACCATTATTTGGTTTCAGTTCCCTTTAAGGATTAACCACATAAACTATAGATTTCAATCAATGACATGAATAAAGAGGACAAAGAATCGTGGAATGACGTGTATTTTATTAGTATGTCATAAAACATAAACAACGTTTTCAAAAAAACATGTTGAAAGATCAGTAAAATTGGAGCCATTTGACAAGGTAAAAGAGTGCATCACAGTCCTTGGAGGGAGTTGGCAAGGGCCAACACAGCCCCATTGGAGCCATTTGACAAGGTAAAAGAGTGCATCACAGTCCTTGGAGGGAGTTGACAAGGGCCAACACAGCCCCGTTGGAGCCATTTGACAAGGTAAAAGAGTGCATCACAGTCCTTGGAGGGAGTTGGCAAGGGCCAACACAGCCCCATTGGAGCCATTTGACAAGGTAAAAGAGTTCATCACAGTCCTTGGAGGGAGTTGACAAGGGCCAACACAGCCCCATTGGAGCCATTTGACAAGGTAAAAGAGTGCATCACAGTCCTTGGAGGGAGTTGACAAGGGCCAACACAGCCCCATTGGAGCCATTTGACAAGGTAAAAGAGTGCATCACAGTCCTTGGAGGGAGTTGGCAAGGGCCAACACAGCCCCATTGGAGCCATTTGACAAGGTAAAAGAGTGCATCACAGTCCTTGGAGGGAGTTGACAAGGGCCAACACAGCCCCATTGGCGCCATTTGACAAGGTAAAAGAGTGCATCACAGTCCTTGGAGGGAGTTGACAAGGGCCAACACAGCCCCATTGGAGCCATTTGACAAGGTAAAAGTGCATCATAGTCCTTGAAGGTAGTTGACAAGGGGCAGCACAACCCCATTGGAGCCATTTGACAAGGTAAAAGAGTGCATCACAGTCCTTGGAGGGAGTTGACAAGGGCCAACACAGCCCCATTGGAGCCATTTGACAAGGTAAAAGAGTCCATCACAGTCCTTGGAGGGAGTTGGCAAGGGCCAACACAGCCACATTGGAGCCATTTGACAAGGTAAAAGAGTGCATCACAGTCCTTGGAGGGAGTTGACAAGGGCCAACACAGCCCCATTGGAGCCATTTGACAAGGTAAAAGAGTCCATCACAGTCCTTGGAGGGAGTTGGCAAGGGCCAACACAGCCCCATTGGAGCCATTTGACAAGGTAAAAGAGTGCATCACAGTCCTTGGAGGGAGTTGACAAGGGCCAACACAGCCCCGTTGGAGCCATTTGACAAGGTAAAAGAGTGCATCACAGTCCTTGGAGGGAGTTGGCAAGGGCCAACACAGCCCCATTGGAGCCATTTGACAAGGTAAAAGAGTGCATCACAGTCCTTGGAGGGAGTTGACAAGGGCCAACACAGCCCCATTGGCACTATATATATATATATATATATATATATATATATATATATATATATATATATATATATATATATATGTATATATATATATATATAGAGAGAGAGAGAGAGACAGAGAGAGAGAGAGAGAGAGAGAGAGAGAGAGAAATTCATTGCTATGCTAATCATAATCTTGAAAAGATAAAGCTTTACGTAAAGTATATCAAGAAAATGAATCAAATTAAATTGGAGATGTAAATATTAAAGTCATTTAAGATTGTATAACATATATGATTCCAGAAAGACCATTATTTGGTTTCAGTTCCATTTAAGGATTAACCACATAAACTATAGATTTCAATCAATGACATGAATAAAGAGGACAAAGAATCGTGGAATGACGTGTATTTTATTAGTATGTCATAAAACATAAACAACGTTTTCAAAAAAACATGTTGAAAGATCAGTAAAATTGGAGCCATTTGACAAGGTAAAAGAGTGCATCACAGTCCTTGGAGGGAGTTGGCAAGGGCCAACACAGCCCCATTGGAGCCATTTGACAAGGTAAAAGAGTGCATCACAGTCCTTGGAGGGAGTTGACAAGGGCCAACACAGCCCCATTGGAGCCATTTGACAAGGTAAAAGAGTGCATCACAGTCCTTGGAGGGAGTTGGCAAGGGCCAACACAGCCCCATTGGAGCCATTTGACAAGGTAAAAGAGTGCATCACAGTCCTTGGAGGGAGTTGACAAGGGCCAACACAGCCCCATTGGAGCCATTTGACAAGGTAAAAGAGTGCATCACAGTCCTTGGAGGGAGTTGACAAGGGCCAACACAGCCCCATTGGAGCCATTTGACAAGGTAAAAGAGTGCATCACAGTCCTTGGAGGGAGTTGGCAAGGGCCAACACAGCCCCATTGGAGCCATTTGACAAGGTAAAAGAGTGCATCACAGTCCTTGGAGGGAGTTGACAAGGGCCAACACAGCCCCATTGGCGCCATTTGACAAGGTAAAAGAGTGCATCACAGTCCTTGGAGGGAGTTGGCAAGGGCCAACACAGCCCCATTGGAGCCATTTGACAAGGTAAAAGTGCATCATAGTCCTTGGAGGTAGTTGACAAGGGGCAACACAACCCCATTGGAGCCATTTGACAAGGTAAAAGAGTGCATCACAGTCCTTGGGGGGAGTTGACAAGGGCCAACACAGCCCCATTGGAGCCATTTGACAAGGTAAAAGAGTCCATCACAGTCCTTGGAGGGAGTTGGCAAGGGCCAACACAGCCACATTGGAGCCATTTGACAAGGTAAAAGAGTGCATCACAGTCCTTGGAGGGAGTTGACAAGGGCCAACACAGCCCCATTGGAGCCATTTGACAAGGTAAAAGAGTCCATCACAGTCCTTGGAGGGAGTTGGCAAGGGCCAACACAGCCCCATTGGAGCCATTTGCCAAGGTAAAAGAGTGCATCACAGTCCTTGGAGGGAGTTGACAAGGGCCAACACAGCCCCATTGGAGCCATTTCACAAGGTAAAAGAGTGCATCACAGTCCTTGGAGGGAGTTGACAAGGGCCAACACAGCCCCATTGGAGCCATTTGACAAGGTAAAAGAGTGCATCACAGTCATTGGAGGGAGTTGACAAGGGCCAACACAGCCCCATTGGAGCCATTTGTCAAGGTAAAAGAGTCCATCACAGTCCTTGGAGGGAGTTGGCAAGGGCCAACACAGCCCCATTGGAGCCATTTGACAAGGTAAAAGAGTGCATCACAGTCCTTGGAGGGAGTTGACAAGGGCCAACACAGCCCCATTGGAGCCATTTGACAAGGTAAAAGAGTCCATCACAGTCCTTGGAGGGAGTTGGCAAGGGCCAACACAGCCCCATTGGAGCCATTTGACAAGGTAAAAGAGTGCATCACAGTCCTTGGAGGGAGTTGGCAAGGGCCAACACAGCCCCATTGGAGCCATTTGACAAGGTAAAAGAGTGCATCACAGTCCTTGGAGGGAGTTGACAAGGGCCAACACAGCCCCATTGGAGCCATTTGACAAGGTAAAAGAGTGCATCACAGTCCTTGGAGGGAGTTGGCAAGGGCCAACACAGCCCCATTGGAGCCATTTGACAAGGTAAAAGAGTCCATCACAGTCCTTGGAGGGAGTTGGCAAGGGCCAACACAGCCACATTGGAGCCATTTGACAAGGTAAAAGAGTGCATCACAGTCCTTGGAGGGAATTGACAAGGGCCAACACAGCCCCATTGGAGCCATTTGACAAGGTAAAAGAGTGCATCACAGTCCTTGGAGGGAGTTGACAAGGGCCAACACAGCCCCATTGGAGCCATTTGACAAGGTAAAAGAGTGCATCACAGTCCTTGGAGGGAGTTGGCAAGGGCCAACACAGCCCCATTGGAGCCATTTGACAAGGTAAAAGAGTGCATCACAGTCCTTGGAGGGAGTTGACAAGGGCCAACACAGCCCCATTGGAGCCATTTGACAAGGTAAAAGAGTGCATCACAGTCCTTGGAGGGAGTTGACAAGGGCCAACACAGCCCCATTGGAGCCATTTGACAAGGTAAAAGAGTGCATCACAGTCCTTGGAGGGAGTTGGCAAGGGCCAACACAGCCCCATTGGAGCCATTTGACAAGGTAAAAGAGTGCATCACAGTTCTTGGAGGGAGTTGACAAGGGCCAACACAGCCCCATTGGCGCCATTTGACAAGGTAAAAGAGTGCATCACAGTCCTTGGAGGGAGTTGGCAAGGGCCAACACAGCCCCATTGGAGCCATTTGACAAGGTAAAAGTGCATCATAGTCCTTGGAGGTAGTTGACAAGGGGCAACACAACCCCATTGGAGCCATTTGACAAGGTAAAAGACTGCATCACAGTCCTTGGAGGGAGTTGACAAGGGCCAACACAGCCCCATTGGAGCCATTTGACAAGGTAAAAGAGTCCATCACAGTCCTTGGAGGGAGTTGGCAAGGGCCAACACAGCCACATTGGAGCCATTTGACAAGGTAAAAGAGTGCATCACAGTCCTTGGAGGGAGTTGACAAGGGCCAACACAGCCCCATTGGAGCCATTTGACAAGGTAAAAGAGTCCATCACAGTCCTTGGAGGGAGTTGGCAAGGGCCAACACAGCCCCATTGGAGCCATTTGACAAGGTAAAAGAGTGCATCACAGTCCTTGGAGGGAGTTGGCAAGGGCCAACACAGCCCCATTGGAGCCATTTGACAAGGTAAAAGAGTGCATCACAGTCCTTGGAGGGAGTTGACAAGGGCCAACACAGCCCCATTGGAGCCATTTGACAAGGTAAAAGAGTGCATCACAGTCCTTGGAGGGAGTTGACAAGGGCCAACACAGCCCCATTGGAGCCATTTGACAAGGTAAAAGAGTGCATCACAGTCATTGGAGGGAGTTGACAAGGGCCAACACAGCCCCATTGGAGCCATTTGTCAAGGTAAAAGAGTCCATCACAGTCCTTGGAGGGAGTTGACAAGGGCCAACACAGCCCCATTGGAGCCATTTGACAAGGTAAAAGAGTGCATCACAGTCATTGGAGGGAGTTGACAAGGGCCAACACAGCCCCATTGGAGCCATTTGTCAAGGTAAAAGAGTCCATCACAGTCCTTGGAGGGAGTTGGCAAGGGCCAACACAGCCCCATTGGAGCCATTTGACAAGGTAAAAGAGTCCATCACAGTCCTTGGAGGGAGTTGGCAAGGGCCAACACAGCCCCATTGGAGCCATTTGACAAGGTAAAAGAGTGCATCACAGTCCTTGGAGGGAGTTGGCAAGGGCCAACACAGCCCCATTGGAGCCATTTGACAAGGTAAAAGAGTGCATCACAGTCCTTGGAGGGAGTTGACAAGGGCCAACACAGCCCCATTGGAGCCATTTGACAAGGTAAAAGAGTGCATCACAGTCCTTGGAGGGAGTTGGCAAGGGCCAACACAGCCATATTGGAGCCATTTGACAAGGTAAAAGAGTCCATCACAGTCCTTGGAGGGAGTTGGCAAGGGCCAACACAGCCACATTGGAGCCATTTGACAAGGTAAAAGAGTGCATCACAGTCCTTGGAGGGAGTTGACAAGGGCCAACACAACCCCATTGGAGCCATTTGACAAGGTAAAAGAGTGCATCACAGTCATTGGAGGGAGTTGACAAGGGCCAACACAGCCCCATTGGAGCCATTTGTCAAGGTAAAAGAGTCCATCACAGTCCTTGGAGGGAGTTGGCAAGGGCCAACACAGCCCCATTGGAGCCATTTGACAAGGTAAAAGAGTGCATCACAGTCCTTGGAGGGAGTTGACAAGGGCAAACACAGCCCCATTGGAGCCATTTGACAAGGTAAAAGAGTCCATCACAGTC
The DNA here is from genome assembly GCF_027579735.1 of Bombina bombina. Lineage (NCBI taxonomy): Eukaryota > Metazoa > Chordata > Amphibia > Anura > Bombinatoridae > Bombina > Bombina bombina. The sequence continues at coordinate 71,332,714 of NC_069502.1, forward strand.
CTTGGAGGGAGTTGGCAAGGGCCAACACAGCCCCATTGGAGCCATTTGACAAGGTAAAAGAGTGCATCACAGTCCTTGGAGGAAGTTGGCAAGGGCCAACCCAGCCCCATTGGAGCCATTTGACAAGGTAAAAGAGTGCATCACAGTCCTTGGAGGGAGTTGACAAGGGCCAACACAGCCCCATTGGAGCCATTTGACAAGGTAAAAGAGTGCATCACAGTCCTTGGAGGGAGTTGACAAGGGCCAACACAGCCCCGTTGGAGCCATTTGACAAGGTAAAAGAGTGCATCACAGTCCTTGGAGGGAGTTGGCAAGGGCCAACACAGCCCCATTGGAGCCATTTGACAAGGTAAAAGAGTGCATCACAGTCCTTGGAGGGAGTTGACAAGGGCCAACACAGCCCCATTGGCACCATATATATATATATATATATATATATATGTATATATATATATATAGAGAGAGAGAGAGAGAGAGACAGAGAGAGAGAGAGAGAGAGAGAGAGAGAAATTCATTGCTATGCTAATCATAATCTTGAAAAGATAAAGCTTTACGTAAAGTATATCAAGAAAATGAATCAAATTAAATTGGAGATGTAAATATTAAAGTCATTTAAGATTGTATAACATATATGATTCCGGAAAGACCATTATTTGGTTTCAGGTCCCTTTAAGGATTAACCACATAAAGTATAGCTTTCAATCAATGACATGAATAAAGAGGACAAAGAATCGTGGAATGACGTGTATTTTATTAGTATGTCATAAAACATAAACAACGTTTTCAAAAAACATGTTGAAAGATCAGTAAAATTGGAGCCATTTGACAAGGTAAATAAGTGCATCACAGTCCTTGGAGAAAGTTGGCAAGGGCCAACCCAGCCCCATTGGAGCCATTTGACAAGGTAAAAGAGTGCATCACAGTCCTTGGAGGGAGTTGATAAGGGCCAACACAGCCCCATTGGAGCCATTTGACAAGGTAAAAGAGTCCATCACAGTCCTTGGAGGGAGTTGGCAAGGGCCAACACAGCCCCATTGGAGCCATTTGACAAGGTAAAAGAGTGCATCACAGTCCTTGGAGGGAGTTGACAAGGGCCAACACAGCCCCATTGGAGCCATTTGACAAGGTAAAAGAGTGCAACAGGCACAACAATAAACAAAAAAGGCCAAATGGCAACAGGAAAAACCAAAACAGTAACATGTGGACGGAAGAATCTTAAGTGCGACCTTGGAGCATCTCCAGATATTCCACTTACTGGGCATCACCTTCATTGTCCTCTTCATGCTCTGCTCCAGATTCAGGCATTGACTGTAAATGTCTTATATGGCGTAGAGTTGAACGCTGAACCTGTAGCAGGGTATGAATGGTGTCATGCATCCTTCCCAGGAACAGTGAGTTCCTCAACACGGCCTGCTCTATACGCGATAGAGTTTTGAGCATGAGCCATGTTGAGTCACAACCTAAAAGAAATAAATAGAAGAATATTAATGATAATTACACAACATAATATAAATTTATCAAATATACATTGGAATAAGAAAGATAAATCATTCTTACAATCAAATATTCAATATTGCTTATCTACACATGAAATATGTTCTTCATACATAAACCATTAAAGGGACAGTTTACTCAAAAATGTTATCCCCTTTAATTTGTTTACGCGGATCAACTTTTCCAGCTTGAGTGTATTAATATTTTGAACATTATTTCCATTGTCCATACATTGTAAATTTAAATAGTTTATTTATCCTGTGGTATCCACACCTATCCTTAAAGATTTTTGCCTTGAGGCCAACATGTGTAAACACAGCAAGCAGAAGAAATTACACTCCCAGTGGTTTACAGAAGAGATAATGTAAGAAAAAAAGCTATATTTCTATTTTCCTATACAAGTAGTGGTGATTGGTATATGGAGTGAGATGAGATCAAATATAGAAGACGGCGGTAGGAGGAGTTCAGGGGCCATTTGTAAAAGGAAGACATCGTTTTTCATTGTGATTCATTTGAAAATATCAGTGAGACCGTTGTGGGCAGCGTGCTGGGAAACAGGTAGGAAAACTAATTAAAGCTAAAACTAACGATAGATAACACATTGTTGTGAAGGTTGACTGTCCCTTTAAAGGGACACTGAACACAAATATTTTCTTTCATGATTCAGATAGACCATGAAAAAAATTTTAAACATTTAATTTACTCCTATTATCAAATCTAATACATTCTCTTTGTATCTTTAATTTAAATGCAATAATGTAATTTAATATTTCGGACCATTTTTGGTGATCAACCTTGGTTGTCCATGCTGATTGGTGGATGAATTAATCCAACAATAAAAAAAAAAAATTACACAGTTCACAATATTTTAAAAATTAGATGCCTTTCAACATAAAAATAAAGAGAGCAGGAGAACTCTGAAAATTGATAAGAGGAGTAAATTAGCAAGTTGATTAACATTGCATGCTCTATTTGAATCACAAAAAAATATATTTTGGGTTCAGTGTCACTTTAAATATGTTATAATGTTGATTTAGAATGATACTTACAGCTGTGCCTGGGAAGGACGATCTGACACCTAGAACAATGAAGGTTGGGATAGGGGGGAGGGATGGGATATTGCTGGCGAGGGCTTGGATTGGGCTGGCGAGGGCTGGGGTGCCGCTCTGGGGGAGCTCGTACAGCTGGGGATTCATGGGCATGGTGAGTTGGGGACTGGGCAGGTCGGGGAACTGTACGGGCCAAAAGACAGGGAGAGCGGTGAACGGGGTCATTTCTGGGAGGGACAGGCCTGGAGGAATGGGAAGGGCCGGGAGGGTCTTGTGTCTGGGCAGGGGCCTGGGGAGGGGCCTAGGCAGGGGCTTCTACAGGGGGAGGGGCAGGGGCTTCTACAGGGGGAGGGGCAGGGACTTCTACAGGGGGAGGGGCCTGGGCAGGGTCTTCTACAAGGGGAGGGGCAGGGGCTTCTACAAGGGGAGGGGCCTGGGCAGGGGTGGGAGAATGATTCCCAGAAGTGGAGTGTCCATCTGAAATATATAATAAAATCTATATTAACATCTCATACATCATGAAATCAAAGCAAGGCATTTTGACATGATTATGTTTTATATATGAATTATATATGAGTATATATACTTAGAAGTGGTTTTGAATTTATAAACAATGATGACATAAGGATATGGTATGCATATAGGCACTCAAATGAATAGCAAGGAGTGTCTGTCCAATAAGAAGATGATTATTGTGGTTTGTCATGGAATATGCATGTGACATCATGATGTCATTAATTACAAATCAGACATAAATGAAAACATAATACAAGCATATGTTCATGCTGCATGATATGGAAAGGGGGGCAATAGTGGATTCTAAAAGAAAAGGAATAATCCTTTTTCAAGTGCCAAGCTGTAGACTTTGATTTTCTTCATGAGAATGTTTACAAACAATAAAACATGTTGGATACATGTTAGATAGCTTTCACATACCATCAGACTCCATGGCCGCCTCTTCCTCCTCCGTCCCACATGTTACATCAAGATCTGTAAAACATAACATGTTGTGTACACGTTAATATCAGATATTATAACATATGTTACTCTTGCTACATGACACACATCAATGTTGCATTAAAGATATACACAGCCAAAGTTATGATTTACATCATTTTGATGGAGCATACAAATGACATTAGATTTGTTATTCTCAATGAGTAAGAATTTCATTTTAGTGTTTGGATTTCATATAAATTCCCAAAATAAGAGTACATGGAACATTTGAGAGTTCTCATGTGTGTATCACTTCATGATTGTTGTCCAAATTTATAATAAAACAAAAATATGTTATCCATCTTCTGAACAACAAAGGTGTAGACTAAGAAGCTTTGAGATATTAATCTTTCAATATTAAAATAAATTTGAGATATAATCATAGTACTAAATTATATGTTTTATTCAAATGTAATGCTTCATCAGAATCATGATCATAATATAGATTACAAATACACCTTCAATGACATATGAATGAGTCAATGGACTTACCAGAATGCTTTGAAAGCATTTCATCGTCAGTGCTGGATCCCCCTGGGCTCCCCACAAGAACTATATCTATGCATGATATAGATATCTATTAGTGAACACAGTTTGGATATCACTAAATCACATCATTATCGATTTTTAAGAATAATATACTTAGAAAGGAGAACAATAGAGCACTAATCAGAAGAACAAATGCATGAGTGAATCAAGGTTATTCTGAATAAAAAGATGTCTTTAACATATGTTTAATTTCTGACTATATTAGACAGACAATTCATCTCATATGATTATATTGCATATCTAAATTTACCCATTGATCAATGTTTTTAAACGAATACACACAAACAACATTTGGAATAAAAACAGGTGATAAATCGAACCCAAGCCATGTGTCAAATCGATCCATTTGTGCAATGTACACTAATCTTTTTTAGGACACAACACATATTGATCACAATGCAAAACAGAAGTTATTCATCAAAATATGTAATCATGGTGCTGTTAGGGTATGCTTATATCTATAAAGTAAGTCCAAGAGTGAATATGTCATTTAGATATCAATATTGTTTCATCCAAACAATGTAATGAGGAATGAATCGATTGATTATTAAAGGGACACTGACATCAATTTTGTTAAAACATTGATTTTAAAATAAAATGAATGTTTTATTTAATTTTACTCCTATTATATTATATTTTATTTATTTTTGTTTTTAATGCAGCTAAGAAATGTTTTGGTTCATTAAATATTGCTCGTTAAAGGTATACAACAATCATCAAGAACAACCCAGGTTGGTCACCAAAAATGGACCTGCATCTAAAATTACATTCTTGCTTTTCAAATTAAGATAACAAGAGAATGTTGAAAATATGATTATAGGTGTAAATAATAAAGTTGATTGATATTGCATGCTCTATGTGAATGACAACAGAAATAATATGTGGTCACTGTCCCTTTAAGATTTAAATATCTTAATTTGACATATTTGCTGTTAAGGAATTTTCGCCTACATATGTTGATGTAATGAATGGTATTGAGCATGCAATAACAATAAAAACTGTAATTTAAGGATATCATCAAGATTCTTTAATTATCCTCTCTTAAAGGGACATGAAGTGCAAAATGTGTTATTGGATTAATTTGTCAATAAAATCCAGCCTGTGATTTATAAATATTTGTGAAAATCACGTGTCTAAATCCGTCATTTGAAAATGAAACTAATCTAACAGTAAAATGAACATATCAAGAATAGAAGCGATATCTTCAAATTTACATAATTTATGATTTGTACTACAATGTAATCAAAAATTAGATTTTTGATTCTTAATTTTAAATAACCAGAAAAGATAATTAGATTATCCATATAAATATTGATAAATGTGAATGTATTATGTTATGTAATGTTATGTCCATGTTTCTAAGACAAATTGCAATTAAAATGAGACATACCATAGTCTGACGAACCCTGGTCCGAGGGTCCAGCACCAACATCCATATCTGTAAAATATTCAATGAGGATTGGATATCATTAATACTAATCAGGACGTAGATAAAAAAGTTTTAAATACATTTACATTGACAAACTAATAATCTCTTTTTATTCACGAGTTAATTGTTTCCTCAATTAATGTCTCAATAAATCGATCCTGTATTCTTATTTTGAAAACTTTATGTTGTTGACTGTAGCTTTAATTCATTTCTTGTCTTGTTGCATTATCATCAATTGATATCTATATTTCATTGTTTATTCTTTTGATCTTGCTAGTATATTTTGTATAATGTAGAAGATTGTAAATAAGGATACTATATTCTTCACATATATACTAATTAACGTATACATTTGACCAACATGTGTAAAGCGATGCCAGTTACAGCAAACACATGTTCACGTGTGTGCGCAATTCTATCTTTCGTGATCATTGCGCAGTGATTCTATGCGGAATTGCGCATCCGTGAATCATAATTAATTTGGATATAGTAGTGTGATGAGTATAATTTCATATAGACTTATGATATATTTTCAATTGGGTGTATTACAAGATTGAAATAGTATATATTTGTTAATATTGAACAATCACAAATAATATTTATAACTGGGTTATGATTCTAGAGTCAATGTATGAAATGGCGGATGATAGGGATTTCACGGATGCGCAATTCCATTTTCACTCTGTGACGCATATTCTGGATAGCGCAAGAAACAACATTCCTATTTCATGTGTGACGAATCTAAAATCAGATTTCTGAACATCATATGTAGCGTATGTTGTGAGATCTATATAGGTTGAATATATGACTATATACACATTTCTTAAAAGTCTAATCAAATATTAATATATTATATAAAGTAGGATATTTACCTTGTTCAGCCTCCATTTCAACTCCTCCCAGGCCACCGGACTGAGAAGCAGCTGCACTGGCCCCCGGGTCCTGAGTTTTGGATCCAGCAGCTGTGAGGGAAGAAGAAGAGGCCGAGGATGGAGAGGATCTAAATCCTTTGGGGACCCGGAGACTGAGGAGGTCGCATAAAGTGACCTCATAAGGGAGTAGGTAGAGTTTCCGTTCTGGATCAACTTTCTTTCCATCTCTTTTCCGGGCTTGTACCCACTCCCTTATGAGGCCCACTTTTTTTTGCAGACGCAACCTCATATCTCCGAACCTCCGCATGATCTGATCCTGGCTCCTCTGGACGCTCTTCACCAATTGAACCTTATTGGTGATTGACTCCCAGAGGGTCTTCTTAACATGCGCATCTGTCGACCTCTTCTGTTTCCCAAACAGCTGCAGATAAAACTTCTGGACGGCGTGGACAAGTGCAGCACTCTCCTGCTTGGCAAACCTGGGAGGTGTCATGCCTGCCGAGATGTGTATATAATATATATATATAATATATAAAGAGTACACCAGCAGGCATTAGAGAACTGACAAAGATGGCAACGTGTAATGGACTTTTATATGGTGAAGTAAACATGAGATGCACCATATGACATGTTATCTGCACATCTGATTGGATAACATTTTTAAATATTGTTATCATGTCTGTGAGAGCATCCTGACTCAAGTTGTGTTTGCGTGATGAACTCTGATTGGCCGTTCATTAATGTTTCATATCTTAGTAACTTCCATACACATACCTCCTGGTGGTGCTGTTACTTCATTTTTCATGTAGACTTATTTGTAACTCATGGGCCTGTCATGCGGATATGTGTGATGCAGATTTAATATACGTGATCCGTTAAATATTGATGTTTAAATTATCGTAAAAATCTAATACTGTCACATTATTAAATGTTGTAGACATTTCTCCGTTTAATATTGTTCTGTTTCTTTAATACAAATACGTTGGATTAATACACATTTAACATTGTATGTATTTATTGTTCATTAAATCAATTTCGTGACTTATTGTGAAGTATTGACATTGCTCTAGTAAATTTATTTATAATGCACATCGATTGTGTGCTATTGCGTGACATTAGACTAGAATGTGTAAAGATGAGAATCCCGTGTTGCAAGATATGTTTCCCATGCGACATTTCTGAAATGCGCAATTTCTGGTTCTAATGTCCGTAACTTGGATAATCTGTTTATAAATGTTAAACTACACGTTTGTTTCTTATTAGTAAAAAAACCCTCGAGCTTGTATTTGTCTGAACTGCTCATATATGTTATTGTGCAATGGCATCTTTATTTTTAAAGAGACATTACAACAAAATAATTTAAAAAAATGATCCGTAGAGAGAAAAAATGTTTAGACTTTAAAATGTAACTCAATTTATCTTTTGATTTAGATATCCTTAACAGAAGAAATTTCAATGCATATGGTTGAGCCAATCACATAAGGCATCTCTGTGCATCCACCAATCTTCATCTACTGAGCCTATCTCGATATGCTTTTCAAGAAAAGTATGTCAAGATAATGAGATAATAGAAGTAAAAGACACTCTTTAAATCGCAAAAGGATATTTTGTGTTCATGTCCCTTTAAGGAGACATTTACCAATAATGCTTTAAAGATCATAAACCTATGCACCTCCCTTTCTCAAACTTGATTGTTTTCCCCACTGTGAATAAAATATATTCTAATGGCTGTATTTCGCCGTCTTCAGCTTAAAGGGACATTAAGCTATATGTTCTTTACGTATTTTGATGGATAATAGAATATTAAAACAACTTCATATTTAGTTTTATTCTCTCATTAGCTTTTAAAAATATATATTATTGGCTGAAAAACATAGCTAGATAGGCTCTTTTGATGCTGATTGTTGGTTGCACATAGATGCCTTATGTCATTGTCTAAGCCATGTGCATTGATATTTATTTTTTAAAGGATATTTAAAGACTGAATGTAATTAGATAATAGTACATTAAAAAAAAAATTAATTTGTGTTGGTTAAAATTCAATAACCAATATATTTTTTGAATGTCCCTTTAAGGACCAAACCATTAGGAATATATGGAGTTAACATTGTATAAATAAACTAAAGGGGAATGAAAATACATATAGATATGTGATATCTAACCAAGAGGTAAGATGAATAATTTTGTGAAATTATATTACAAACTAGCTATAGTTAAATGAGCCTTCAAATGACTCCACTAGAACAGAAAAGTAATCAATATGGCATACAATAACTAGCTTGTGCTAAATATGAAATTAACTGACTTACCATTTTCAACAATTTTAAAACTATATTTATTAGAATAATGATGTTTTTGTATACCTAAGGAAGATACAAGATCTTATACAACAAATTGAACATTCAACTACACTGTGACTTTAATGTAAGTTAACCACTTTCCCTTCTTAAAAGTGAAAATAACAAAGTTGTTATGTCGAATTCTGACTACATATCCTCATAAATATTTTCAAATTTTACCATCTATAAATTACACAATAAAAGCATTGATGGATTTCACTCCAAAATTAAATTTATAAAAGCTACTTGACTTTAACATCCTCTGAATAAGTGGATTTTCGATAATTAAATCAATACATGAGGCCTAATTTTATATCAGGCATGTGCTTGTCAAATAGACAATTACCTGTCATGGGAGTCAATTATTTTTTTACTTGTCAGATTAGCTGGATATATTTATTATAATCTGTTTGTTAAAAAGATGTTCAATTTAAAAAAATAAAAATAAAGTTTAGGATTACAAAATATTTATTGTCAGGAATTTTTTTTTTTATCACAAAAATAAATCGAACAAGTGTAATTCATCACAGATGAAACTCTGAAAAATAAAAAAATAAAAAAATTAGTTATTTCATACACACATGTCTTAAAATATTCATTAAATAAAATAACTTAAAAATCATCTTTTGTCTATGCTCTAACTTTTGTAAAATATTTCTAAAGATATTTATTCTTAAAAAAAAAAAAGAAAAAAAAAGAAAATCTATACCTATCCATCATTTAAAATACCATTATATTGTGTAATCAATATTACATTTAAATATCAGCATTTACAATTATACCAAATAATGCATATAACATTTTAAATAATAAAAATAAATATATGTATGCTGAACATAAATGTAATATTTCATGTCCCTTCAAATACCTCTATATCAGCTATAATATGTATTCCTTTGTCTGATTGTTCATAATTGGATTCTTCTGTATCACAAAGTAGGGGTAATGTATGTAAGCTACAAATATTCTAATATAGGACATGTATGTTTTCCTAATTTTTAACATAATTCCTCCTGTGATTCTTAACTAGCATGCATTGGGCAAACCAACCTGGATTATGCATGGTATTTGAAAGTCAATTCTCTTGAAAATATTTTTTTATCTTCAATAGGTGTCTTATTCATCATTTCCAAAATAGAGGATTGTGAAATATCATCTAAAAATAAAAAAAAAATCTAAGTGTCTCCAATAGGATGCCTCCACAGCCTTAATCCATCAAATTGTTGCCACTTACCATGTGAACGTGTCTTTGTATGGTTTTCCAGGTCAGCACATTTGAAAAACAATGCCAGACATGATCCCATTGGTATCCTTCACTTTCAATCTTGGATTCTTCACTTTCAATCTTGGATTCTTAACTTTCAGTCTGGGAATTCTTCACTTTCAGTCTTGAATTCTTCACTTTCAGTCTTGAATTCTCCACTTTAAGTCTTTAGATGAAGTCATCTCCCTAATGGCAGAAAAAGTGTGAATAAAAATATTAATACAAGTGTGTGAATTAGTTCTGCACCCCTCTCCCACCCCCTATTTCTTAAACGATTTCTGTCACTAGCTTACTAAGCGTGTGTAGAATCTTGTGTTATGTTCTATCAATCAAGTGTAAAGATGAGTCATATTGAGCAGACCGAACCTCTAATGTGTGACTTTGAATCTGACTTTGAACCATAGTCTTGCTAGAGGATCCCTTTCTGAGTATACAAAATTTAAGTAATGTGTAAACTAAATACTAGTTTTGAAGATGTATGCCATATGATGTATTTTTGTGCCAAATTCCTGCCAGCCACAGTCCATACTTTTATACTTACCAGCTGATGTTGTCTTTAAAAGGTGGCAAAGTCGTTACAGGACCCAATGACCAGAGCATCACCTAGATTAATAAATTAAAAATATTGAATCATTTGATGAACAATCCTAACATGTTTGCACATTTCTCTACTTGTCATTTCCCTAGAATTCACACATATTCACAATACTGCAATCTAACTTATATTATTTACCGTCTAAAGTGGCGGTTGATGATGTCTGCTCTGACATTGAGCCCCTCGTCCCAGAATGGCCCCTCTAGAACAGGCTCGTCCTCCTCATCTCTGAGGAGGTTTCGGGGTGCCTGGACGGCCTGCAGCATCCCAGCCCGCTGTGCAATATTATGCAGGACGCTGCAGGCTATAACGATCTTCGCCACCTTCCTAGGGCTGTACTGGAGGGCTCCTCCCGACCTGTCAGGGCATCTGAATCTCATTTTGAGGAGCCCAAACATCCTCTCAACTACAGCCCTAGTCCGCTTGTGCACCCTATTATAGCGCTCCTGAGCCTCATTAGTAGGGTTACGTAACGGCGTAATGAGCCAAGGCCGGCTCATGTAACCAGAATCACCTATAAATTATGAACAGAACAAAATGAATTTTTTTTTTTACAAATTTAAATTATATTCAAACAATTATGTTTTGTGTACACGAAAATACAATAACATAAATGTTTTAATTTAAAAATAATAATCTTGTTAAATCTTTTTCTCTATCTGACCATTTCAGCTAAGACATGCTACATATGCGTATTTTGCATAAACAAGACCTTTGCTAAAATAAAAAATAAATGGTTAAATTGCATTCTCTATCTGCCCATTTAAAGGGACACTGTACCCAAATTTTATCTTTTGTGATTCAGATAGAGCATGCAATTTGAAGCAACTTTCTAATGTACTCCTATTATCAAATTTTCTTCATTCTCTTGGAATGTTTATTTGAAAAGCAAGAATTTAAGTTTAGATGCCGGCCCATTTTTGGTGAACAACCTGGGTTGTCCTTGCTGATTGGGCAGCATCAATAAACAATTGCTGTCCATGGTTCTGAACCACAAATTTGCTGGCTCCTCAGCTTCTTCTTTTTCAATTAAAGATATCAAGAGAACAAAGAAAAATTGATAATAGAAGTAAATTAGAAAGTTGCTTAAAATTGCATGCTCTATCTTTATCACAAAAGAAAAAATGTGGGTACAGTGTCCCTTTAAGCTAGAACATGCTACATATCTGTTTTGAGCTAAAACTAGACATTTGCGGAAAGAGACAATGACATGGTTAAATCTTATTCTCTATCTGACCATTTCAGCTAAGACATGCTACATATGCGTATTTCGCATAAACAAGACCTTTGCTAAAATAAAAAATAAATGGTTAAATTGCATTCTCTATCTGCCCATTTAAGCTAGAACATGCTACATATCTGTTTTGAGCTAAAACTAGACATTTGCGGAAAGAGACAATGACATGGTTAAATTGCATTCTCTATCTGACCATTTAAGGTAAGACATGCTACATATCTGTTTTGAGCTAAAACTAGACATTTGCGGAAAGAGACAATGACATGGTTAAATCTTATTCTCTATCTGACCATTTCAGCTAAGACATGCTACATATGCGTATTTCGCATAAACAAGACCTTTGCTAAAATAAAAAATAAATGGTTAAATTGCATTCTCTATCTGCCCATTTAAGCTAGAATATGCTACATATCTGTTTTGAGCTAAAACTAGACATTTGCGGAAAGAGACAATTACATGGTAAAATTGCATTCTCTATCTGACCATTTAAGGTAAGACATGCTACATATCTGTTGGAAGCTAAAACCAGACATTTGCAGAAAGATAAAGAAATGGTTAAATTGCACCCTATAGCTGCACATTACACTAACAGTTTAAGACTACAGTGGCAATTGTCTAACTAATTAACCATGTTGTGCACAAATACTCACCAACGAGATACCCAGGGGGAAATTGTCTTTCCTCAAACTGACGCCACAGGGACGAAAGAAAGAGGATGTGGGCATCATGACAAACCCCGCCGAAATTCGCATACACCTGCATAATCCGCATCAGTGCGTCACAAACATACTGCATGTATGAAAATGTTTGCGATTTCGGAAGGGCAAGTCATCAGCTGGAGCATGCAGCACAATGTGGGTGCAAGAATTCCCTCTTCAGGCGCCTCCAATCACCATCATTTTGAGGGAATCCTATGTAATGCTTACTGATACGTACCATGGCGTCCAGAAAGTGATCAAACACCACCGAGAATGTACCTTGAGCCAGGCCATGCATGTACATCTCTCCTGATTGAAAACTCCCGGAGGCCAGGACGTATATACAACTTAGCATCTTTGTGATGCCAGGGACAGCAGTCCTTATTCGTATACGTGGCTCCAGATGAGGTCTAAGAACATCGTAAAGGCCAATGAGCTGTTCGCGATTGAGCCTATACTTGTCATAAACCTCAAAGTCACTCATGTTTTCCAAGGTGGGTCTTACCCTGTAGACACGAGGACCTCTAACCAAACGAGCCCTTCGTCTCTCTTGGAGCCGCCAAGGCTGCCTAATTCTATTAGCCGCTACTTGTGCAACAGCACCACCAGCAGCGTCTATCAGATCGTCATCCATATTTGCCAAGCTTAGCAGCACGAAGCCAAACAGCAGAGCAAACACGACGCAAGGAGTAACAAGCTATGCAAAAACACAGAAGCGAATTGATACAATGTCGATCAAAAGGGACGCTTTGGCCATGTTGTTTGGGGGATTTATAGTGCAATTAGTCCAATGGTAGTGAGTTTGTAATGATTGCTGATTGTATTCACTTCTTTGTATGTGAGCGGTGCGAATGCTTTCAAAGTGGGCATTTTTTTAGGTGTTTGCTGAAATGTTGTTTTCCCCCAATGAATCTCAATGTGAAAGTGTAAAATGTAACACATACAGTGCATGTTTGTAATGTTTGTTCATATGCGTAATAAATATTTATTTATCGCGATCTTATAGTAAAAAGCACACGTCCACGCTAACATGAATGAAAGTGCATAGTTGTGTATAATGTGCATAGAATCTGATCGATCAATGTTGCTGCAATATTGTTTGTAAACGATAAAGTAACAGCTGACATCTGTAGTATTGTATATATAAGTGATTAGCGAGATGTCAATATTGTACGCGTCCCTTTAAAATCGCAATAATACTGAATAACTTCCGGCTGTCATCTGTAGTATTGTATATATAAGTGATTGGCGAGATGTCGATATTGTACGCGTCCCTTTAAAATCGCAATAATACTGACGATCTCTCCTGGCTGCCATCTGTAGTATTGTATATATAAGTGATTAGCGAGATGTCAATATTGTACGCGTCCCTTTAAAATCGCAATAATACTGAATAACTTCCGGCTGTCATCTGTAGTATTGTATATATAAGTGATTGGCGAGATGTCAATATTGTACGCGTCCCATTAAAATCGCACTAATAATTCAGAACTTCCGGCTGTCATCTGTAGTATTGTATATATAAGTGATTGGCGAGATGTCAATATTGTACGCGTCCCATTGAAATCGCCATAATAATGATGTTCCAAACTCTTGTTTACGTATATGTTGTATTGTAGTATTGAGTGCTAAAGTTCTGAAAGGGGCGGTACAGTCCTAAAGCTGTAATGTGTATGGTTGAATCTTCTAATGACGTCATCATATTATCAACCTGCCTGTATAGTTCTGAAATCCTCATTGTGTTGTTGTATTTTACTACATTGTTATTGTGTGCTGATTAAAATATAAATGTGTGCTTTGTGGTTGCGTGATGCGTGTTATGTACATATACGTATATATTGTGATTGTGTCCCACATATGCTGACTTCTATAAAGCAGTCTAGCATTGTTGTTCCTTCCCAAAAAGTGACATCTCTAATCTGTTCCAATGATGTTCTTATTGTACGTAATTCCTAATGGTATATTGTGAGTGAATCGTGATGTTAAAGGTACAGTAAAATCCCTATTTTCTGTTTCCTGATTCATAGAGAGAATGTAATGTGTTTTTCCCCCATCATATGAATGCACATGTATGAGTGAATGATAAAAGTAATGTATGTGCATCCATATGTAGATATGCTGTTGCTGCAAACATATGAGTTGAATAAATGAAATGCTATAATAAAGGTAAACGAGAGGTGTTTCCCATTGTCTATTGTTTGTGAATCCTGAAATGTTCCAATTATTTTTCTGTCCGTTTAAATCTGATGTAATTGTTGAAAATGTTTGTTACTAGTGATGGTGATTTTTAGTTGATGTAATGTAAAAGTATCAAACAATTTAATGTTGTTGTGAATTTCCCATAAGTAAAATCCATAACTCCATAGGGAAATAGCCATTTCTTGATCTATTTGTCATAGCGGGGCTAACACAGAAAAACATGAGTTATTTTCCGAATTCTAGCGCTGGTATTTAGAGTTTTCTTGTCTATGCTTTTTGCGTGTGTTAGGGAGATCTGTCTGTCTCGTGCACGAGCATGTCTTCCCCATAGAAGTCAATGGAGGATAAAAATGTGTGTGTAAATAAAATCCAAGACTGGTTTTGAGCGTAAAGTGAGTGACGTCATGGTCTTGTGTGAAAAAGTAGCTAAATTGTATTTATTTTGTAATCAAATTCTTCTTTGTGTATGTAATGTGGTGTATATTGTTTGTATGTATCGATGAGTGTATGTATGTGATAATATTATTAGTTAGATGTAGCTATATGAGTGTCTTTTCCCGTCTGTCAATGTAAGTCAATGGCAAAATGGTTTTGTGTTGTTTTTTTTTCTAACACCCGAGATCTCGCAACTTTGATCCTTTCTATTTTGACGTGAAAATATTAAAAATGAAAAATAAATATAGTGTAGTTTTTGTATGAGTGTAAGTGTACTTTGTGTAATATTTGTTTTGTGATTCGTGGATGTTTATTTTGTCGTTAGATGTTAACTACTGGGTCTGGGTTGTCGGTAAGGATTTCAGTGTTATTAAATTTTTGAGTGTCGGTAAGGAAACTCTAAATACCAGCGGGCGGTAAAAAACAGCGTTAAGAGCCATTTACGCTGGTTTTTACGGCGGCCGCAAAACTCTAAATCTAGGCGTTAGTTTTAACTGGACAGTAGAAGGTAGACAGTGCTGCAGAAAGATTCACACTATATCACATTTATAATGACACTGAAATAAAGGATTTGGCTGATTAAACTGTGAACCAATAAATGATTTGGCTGATTAAACTGTGAACCTTGTGCAATTTAGATGAATAAAAGGAAACAGGAAGGAAAAATCATGAAACATAAATACACAAATACTTGACTAACCTAAGCAGATCTGCTTTCCCAGAGCTAACTACTGAAATGTCACCCAGCTTGCAGCACTCAGCTGTGATCAAACAACAGTGACAAAGGGAGTGGACAGTACACAATAGTGCAATACTGATAAACCCCCAAAGATCAGGTAATCTCAATGTCCTTTAAACTAACTGAGTTCAACCATAACAGTTATTCACTCACCTCACTACAGCTGCTAAATAACCCCGCACAAACAGATCCTACCAGCAATTTCACATTAGGTTTCCAAGGGGATTGATTCATTCTCTATCAGGCTTACCACAAGATCATCTGTGTGATGCCTGTGTTAGAGCTGAATCAGAAGCAGGAAAGTCATCCCACAGCAAACACCAAAAAGCAGGCTGCAGCTACCATTCATACCATATTTTTTTTTAATAACAGGAGGAAGAGTGCAGGGACAGTCCGGGACATTTAAATGACAGGGACAGGGTCCCAAATTCCAGGACTGTCCCGGCAAAAACGGGACTGTTGGCAACTATGCAGACTGTCTGCCAGTACTTAAGATGAGGGTGACCAGTGGGTGGTGGGGAGGGAAGAGAGCTGTTTGTGAGGGATCAGGTAGGGATCAGGGAGTGCGAAGTGTCAGTTGAGAGGGTAATCTCTACAATAAACCTAAAATTAATCTTACAAGCTACCTAATTAACCCCTTAATGGCATAGAATAATAGAAGTGCGGTGCGTAGCTGCAATTAGTGGCCTCCTAATTACAAAAAAGCAATGCAAAGTCATATATGTCTGCTATTTATGAACAAAGGGGATCCCAGAGAAGCTTTTACAACCATTTGTGCCATGATTGCACAAGCTGTATGTAAATAATTTCAGTGAGAAACCCAAAGTTTGTGAAAAAAATTACGATATGTTTGTATTTGATTGCATTTGGCGGTGAAATGGTGGCATGAAATATACCAAAATGGGCCAAGATCCATACATTGGGTCATCTACTTAAAACATATATACAATTTTGACAAGTAAAAAAAATAACCAAGGCCTCTATTTCTGTTTAAATGGAGTGATAGCAAAAATTCTAAAAATGTTCTGGTATTTTGAGAAAGATTTTCTCTGAAAGTCCCGGTAGTGAAGGGGTTAAAGAGACAGTCTACTCCAGAATTGTTATTGTTTAAAAAGATAGATAATCCATTTATTACCCACGTTTTGAATAACCAACACTTTTATATTAATTCACTTTTTATCTCTGTGATTGCCTTTTGTCTAAGTCTCTGCAGACTATCCCTTATTTCAGTTCCGTTGACAGACATGCATTTTAGACAATCAGTGTTGACTCATAAATAACTTCAGGGGAGTGATCACAATATTATCAATATGGAAAACAGGAAATAATGCTGTCAAGCTGTGAACAACTGTCAAAATGCACTAAGATAAGAGGCAGCCTCCAATGTCTTAGAAATTAGCATGTGAGTCTACCTAGGTTTAGCTTTCAACAAAGAATACCAAAAGAACAGCAAATTTGATTTAAAAAGTATTTGGAAAGTTGTTTAAAATTACATGCTCTATCTGAATCATGAAAGTTTAATTTTGTCTTGACTGTCCCTTTAAAATTACTTTTTTCTTACCTAAAAATGCATCTATACAATCTGTTAAAATCAAGAGTTATATTTTATATGCTGTATTCAGAAGTTTACAGATAATTTTGACTAGATTTATAAAACATTTTGACCTATTCACTTGCTAAGTAATATGTAGACTTGTGCGCGGTCGTTTCGATTCGGGTTATTATTATTAATGTCAGACCGAATCTTTATAACCCCTTAATGGGGTTTATAATGAACCAAATCGTTATTTCTAACTAATGTTCCGGTGATTGCCGAAACAAAAATATGTTAAACCACTGCCGCACCCACGACGCCACTAAATAAAGCTATTAACCCTTAAATTGCTGTACCCCCACATCACTAACACTATCTAAACCTATTAACCCCTAAACCACCACCCCTCACATCGGCGACACTAACTAAAAAACAAAATAAAGTTATTAACCCAGAAACCACAGTTCCCGGACATTGCCGACACAAACTAAACCTATTAACCCCTAAACCACACCCCCCCAGATCGTCAACACTACCTTAACCTATTAACCCCTAAACCACCATTCCCAAACATCGCCAACACTAAATAAATCACTAAATAATGTATTAACCCCTAAACCATCGTTCCCAGACATCGCAGACTCTACCTAAACCTATTAACCCCTAAAACGCCATTCCCAAACATCGCCAACACTAACTAAACTATATTAAACTATATTAACCCCTAAAACTAACCCTAGACCAAACACCCCCTACCTTTAACCTAAATTAAATAGACCTAAATTAAAGTTTAAAGTATTAACTAAATAATACCTATTTAAATCTAAGTACAAAGCCTAGATTTAGAGTTTTGCGTTAGCCGTCAAAACCAGCTTTAGGGGGTCCTAACGCTGGTTTTGGCCGCCCGCTGGTATTTAGAGTCAGTCAGGAAAGGGTCTAACGCTAACTTTCCAGACGCGACTTTTGCATACCGCAGATCCCCTTACGCCAATTGCGTATCCTATCTTTTCAATGGGATCTTTCTAACGCCGGTATTTAGAGTCTTGGCTGAAGTGAGCGTTAGAAATCTAACGACAAGACTCCAGCCGCAGAAAAAAGCCAGGAGTTAAGAGCTTTCTGGCCAAACGCCGGTTCATAAAGCTCTTAACTACTGTGCTCTAAAGTACACTAACACCCATAAACTACCTATGTACCCCTAAACCGACGCCCCCCCCCCACATCGCCGCCACTCTATTTAATTTTTTTAACCCCTAATCTGCCGACCGCACACCGCCGAAACCTACATTATCCCTATGTACCCCTAATCTGCTGCCCCTAACATCGCCGACCCCTACATAATATTTATTACCCCCTAATCTGCCCCCCCCACGTCGCCGCTACCTACCTACAATTATTAACCCCTAATCTGCCGACCGGACCTCACCGCTACTATAATAAATTTATTAACCCCTAATCCGCCTCACTCCCGCCTCGCAAACCCTATAATAAATAGTATTAACCGCTAATCTGCCCTCCCTAACATCGCTGACACCTAACTTCAAGTATTAACCCCTAATCTGCCGACCGGACCTCGCCGCTACTCTAATAAATGTATTAACCCCTAAACCCCTAAATCAGCCAATCAGATTGAACTTGAATCTGATTGGCTGAATGAATCAGCCAATCAGATTTTTACTACCTTAATTCCGATTGGCTGATAGAATCCTATCAGCCAATCGGAATTCGAGGGACACCATCTTGGATGACGTCATTTAAAGGAACCTTCATTCGGATTTAGGACGCCGTTGGAAGAGGATGGCTCCGCATCGGCTGCTTCAAGATGGTCCCGCTCAGCGCCGGATGGAAGAAGATAGAAGATGCCGCTTGGATGAAGATGTTTGCCGGTCCGGATCTCCTCTTCTTGCCAGATAGGATGAAGACTTCGGAGCCTCTTCTGGACCTCTTCTTGCCGGATAGGAGGAAGACTTCGGACCCTCTTCTGGACGAATCGGTGATACCCGGCGTGGTGAAGACAAGGTAGGAAGATCTTCAGGGGCTTAGTGTTAGGTTTTTTTAAGGGGGGTTTGGGTTAGATTAGGGGTATGTGGGTGGTGGGTTGTAATATTGGGGGGGTATTGTATGTTTATTTAAATGCAAAAGAGCTGTTTTCTTTGGGGCATGCCCCGCAAAAGGCCCTTTTAAGGGCTGGTAAGGTATAAGAGCTTTACAATTTTTATTTTAGAATAGGGTAGGGCATTTTTTTATTTTGGGGGGCTCTGTTATTTTTTTAGGGGGCTTAGAGTAGGTGTAATTAGTTTAAAATTCTTGTAATCATTTTTTTTTTGTAATTTAGTGTTTTGTTTTTTTTTGTAATTTAGTGTTTGTTTGTTTTTGTAATTTAGTTTAGTTGATTTAATTGTAGATAATTGTAGATAGTTTATTTAATTAATTTATTGATAG
Source organism: Bombina bombina (assembly GCF_027579735.1). Lineage (NCBI taxonomy): Eukaryota > Metazoa > Chordata > Amphibia > Anura > Bombinatoridae > Bombina > Bombina bombina. The sequence goes on from NC_069502.1 coordinate 71,352,582, forward strand.
TGTAGTGTTAGGTTTAATTGTAACTTAGGTTAGGATTTATTTTACAGGTAATTTTGTAATTATTTTAACTAGGTAACTATTAAATAGTTATTAACTATTTAATAACTATTGTACCTGGTTAAAATAAATACAAAGTTGCCTGTAAAATAAATATTAATCCTAAAAAAGCTACAATATAATTATTATTTATATTGTAGCTATATTAGGGTTTATTTTACAGGTAAGTATTTAGATTTAAATAGGATTAATTTATTTAATGAGAATTATTTTATTTCGTTAGAATAAAATTATATTTAATTTAGGGGGGTGTTAGGGTTAGAGTTAGACTTAGCTTTAGGGGTTAATACATTTATTAGAGTAGCGGAGAGGTCCGGTCGGCAGATTAGGGGTTAATAATTGTTGGTAGGTGGCGGCGACGTTGGGGACGGCAGATTAGGGGTTAATAAATATAATATAGGGGTCGGCGGTGTTAGGGGCAGCAGATTAGGGGTACATAGGGATAACGTAGGTTGCGGCGGTGTACGGAGCGGCAGATTAGGGGTTAAAAATAATATGCAGGGGTCAGCGATAGCGGGGGCGGCAGATTAGGGGTTAATAAGTGTAAGGCTAGGGGTGTTTAGACTCGGGGTACATGTTAGGGTGTTAGGTGCAGACTTAGGAAGTGTTTCCCCATAGGAAACAATGGGGCTGCGTTAGGAGCTGAAAGCTGCTTTTTTGCAGGTGTTAGGTTTTTTTTTCAGCTCAAACTGCCCCATTGTTTCCTATGGGGGAATCGTGCACGAGCGCGTTTTTGAAGCTGGCCGCGTCCGTAAGCACCGCTGGTATTGAGAGTTGCAGTGGCGGTAAATATGCCTGTATGATCCCTTTTTGGAGCCTAACGCAGCCCTTCTGAGAACTCTCAATACTAGCATTGTTTAAAAGGTGCGGGGGGAAAAAAGCACGGGTAGCTAACGCACCCCTTTGGCCGCAGAACTCTAAATCTAGGCGTAAGTTAGCTACAATATAACTATTAGTTATATTGTAGCTAGCTTAGGTTTTATTTTTATTTCATAGGTAAGATATTTATTTTAACTAGGTAGACTAGTTAGTAAAAAATAGTTATTAACTATTAACTAACTACCTAGTTAAAATAAATACAAACTTACCTGTGAAATAAAAATAAAGCCTAAGCTGCCTTACACTAAAACCTACCATGACAAAATAAAAAAAACCTACCATTACAAAAAATAAAAAACACTAAAATTACAAAAACTAAAAAATAATTACCATCACAAAAAATAACAAACAAAAGTATCCAAAAAAAATTCCTATTCTAAAAACCTTTTTAAAAAAAAACAAAAAAAACCCCAAAATAAAAAAACCCTAATTGATAATAACTACCAAGGGCCCTTAAAAGGGCCTTTTGTAGGGCATTGCCCTAAAGAAATCAGCTCTTTTCCTACAAAAGAAAAACACAAAGACCCACTAACATCACAAGCCCCCCAAAACCCACAAAATAAAAATAAAGTAAAACCTAATCTACCCATTGCCCTGAAAAGGGAATTTGTATGGGCATTCCCCCTAAAAGGGCATTCAGCTCTTTTACTGCCCTTAAAAAAAAAGTGGTCACCCTAATCTAAAAAAAGAACCCACCCCAAAACAAAAAAAAACCATTACACAAAATAAACGAATTATCAAAAATAATAAGAAAAAATCCTATTCTAATACCCATTTAAAAAAAAAAAAAAAAAAAACACCCCAAAATAAAAAACCTAATCTATAATAAATCACCAATAGCCCTTAAAAGGGCCTTTTGTAGGGCATTGCCCTAAGCAAATCAGCTATTTTGCTCACAAATAAATACAAAGACCCACTAACATTACAAACCCCCACCCCCAAACCCACAAAATAAAAAAATAAACTATCTAAAAAATCATAATCTACCCATTGCCCTGAAAAGGGCATTTAGCTCTTTGACTGCCCTTAAAAGGATATTCAGCTCTTTTAAGAGTGCCCACCCTAATCTAAAAAAAAACACCCCAAAAAAACTTTAACCCTTTTCTAGGTACTCACAGTCAGGCCTGGCGCTTGCACAAGGCAAGCTAGTCAACCGGGGCGCAAATTGGAGAGCAGTGTTTTTTTTTTTTTTTACGTTTTTTTTATACTTTATCAGTGGCGGACTTCCAGGATCCCAAAGGTCACATACACCATTTGTTGTGGCCACCGGGCCCAGGAAATCCGCCACTTGCGAGGGCCCAGGCCAGCACCGTTCCTAACTTCCAATTCTCTAAGGTGCCAGTGCCGGTATAAGTACCTGCTCCTCTAACGCACGCGCGTGCGCACGGCGCTGCCTCTGTTACCCTGATAGTGACTACTCTGTCCCGCCATCCCGCTCTACGCTGTGTGAGCGCACAGCAGACCTGAGTGTACTCATCAGTAAATCAGCCTGGCTGTGACCTGACCCTCCCCGACCTGGTGACGGCTCTATATATACACACACACACACATATATATATATACACACACACACACATATATATATATATATATATACACACACACACATATATATATATATATATATATACACACACACACACACACATATATATATATATATATATATATATATATATATATATATATATATATATATATATACACACACATATATATATTCATCCAGAGATGCAATCAGCCAATAGGATTGAAGTTCAATCCTATTGGCTGATCCAATAGGATTGAGCTGGAATTCTATTAGTAAGAAGACTCCGGATGAAGAGGATGCTCCGCGTCGGATGTCTTGAAGATGGACCCGCTCCGCGCTGGATGGATGTAGATAGAAGATGCCGTCTGGATGAAGACTTCTGCCCGTCTGGAGGACCTCTTCTGCCCAGCTTGGATAAAGACTTCTGCCCGTCTGTAGGACCACTTCTGCCCGGTTGGGTGAAGGTGTCTCCCGGTAGGGTGATCTTCAAGGGGTTAGTGTTAGGTTTTTTAAGGGGGGATTGGGTTAGTTTTATTGTAGGGTTGGTTGTGTGGGTGGTGGGTTTTAATGTTGGGGGGGTATTTGTACTTTTGTTTTACAGGTAAAAGAGCTGATTACTTTGGGGCAATGCCCTGCAAAAGGCCCTTTTAAGGGCTATTTGTAATTTGGTGTAGGGTAGGGCTTTTTTATTTTGGGGGGGCTTTTTTATTTTGTTAGGGGAATTAGAGTAGGTGTAATTAGTTTAAAAATTGTATAACTATTCTACCTAGTTAAAATAAATACAAAGTTGCCTGTAAAATAAAAATAAACCCTAAGAAAGCTACAATGTAACTATTAGTTATATTGTAGCTAGTTTAGGGTTTATTTTATAGGTAAGTATTTAGTTTTAAATAGGAATTATTTAGGTAATTGTAGTAATTTTATTTAGATTTATTGTAATTATATTTAAGTTAGGGGGTGTTAGGGTTAGACTTAGGTTTAGGGGTTAATACATTTAATATAGTGGTGGCAACGTTGGGGGCGGCAGATTAGGGGTTAATAAATGTAGGTAGCTGTCAGCAATGTTAGGGACAGCAGATTAGGGGTTAATAATATTTAACTAGTGTTTGCGATGCGGGAATGCGGCGGTTTAGGGGTTAATATATTTATTATAGTGGCGGTGATGTCCGGTTCGGCAGATTAGGGGTTAAAAAATGTATTTTAGTGTTTGCGATGTGGGGGGGGGGGGGGCTCAGTTTAGGGGTTAATAGGTAGTTTATGGGTGTTAGTGTACTTTTTAGCACTTTAGTTAAGAGTTTTATGCTACGGCGTTGTAGTGTAAAACTCTTAACTACTGACTTTAAAATGCAGTACCAGGCTTGACAGGAGAGGGTCTACCGCACACTTTTGGTCAGACTCGTAATACCGGCGCTATGCAAGTCCCATTGAAAATATAGGATACGGAATTAAGTGGATTTGCGGAATTTCCGAGTCTGGCCAAAAAAGTGAGCGGTGAGCCTGTCATTTCAAGACTCGTAATACCAGCGGGCATAAAAAGCAGCGTTGGGACCGCTTAACGCTGCTTTTTAACCCTAACTCACAACTCGTAATCTAGGTGATTGTTTTTTTAAAGTCCGGTGAGTGCGGTTCTGTAACTTGGATATTGAAATTTTCTGATCCTGACACCCTGGCGCATTATACCATTGATGAGAGTGCAAATCCCCTATGAACTTTTGTTTTTATATATATATATATATATATATATAAATATATATATATACTTTAATAAAAATGTATCATTTAAATATTAATAAAAAGTTTTTAAAAGGATTAAAAGGTATATGATACATGTCAAAGTGTTTGACTGGGAAGGGCTCCAATGTATATATATGCTTCTAAATGTGTATATGTGTGTACGGCAATCTGGATTTCATCCCCATCACTCCACAGAGATAGCTATTGTTAAGGTTACCAACGACCTACTTACAGCAAAATCAAAAGACCACTTCTCTCTGCTTATCCTCCTTGATCTGTCCGCAGCCTTTGAAACTGTTGACCACACTCTTTTGCTCCAAACCCTCCAATCCTTCGGCATCTGTGACACAGCCCTTTCGTGGCTTTCTTCCTACCTGTCAAACCGTACCTTTAGTGTAGCCTTCTCTGGGGCCTCCTCTGCCCCATCACCACTTTCTGTCGGAGTACCGCAAGGCTCAGTCCTCGGTCCCCTTCTCTTCTCAATCTACACGTCATCACTAGGTTCCCTAATAAAGTCCCACGGTTTCCAATATCATTTGTATGCCGACGACACGCAAATCTACTTCTCTGCACCAGACCTATCTCCTTCCTTGCTAACCCGTGTCACTAACTTTCTTTCTCACATCTCTTCCTGGATGTCCTCTCACTACCTCAAGCTAAATGTCTCCAAAACTGAGCTCCTCATTTTCCCCCCTTCTTCAAAAATCTCTACCCAAAATCTCTCTATAACTGTCGACACCTCCATCATTACCCCTACCCAGCATGCCCAATGTCTCTGGGTCACATTTGACTCAGATATTTCTTTCACTCCTCATATTCAGTCCTTGGCTAAAGCCTGCCGCTTCCACCTTAAACATATATCTAAAATTAGACACTTCCTTACACAAGACACAACTAAGATTTTAATCCACTCTCTCATTCTTTCCCACCTCAATTACTGCAATTCTGTCCTCTCTGGTCTCCCCACCTGCCGCCTAGCTCCTTTACAATCCATAATGAATGCCTCTGCCAGACTCATCTTCCTTACACGTCCCTCTTCATCTGCTGCTCCTCTCTGCCAATCTCTTCACTGGCTTCCTCTTGCCTCTAGGATTAAACACAAAATTCTCACTCTGACATACAAAGCCCTCAACTGCACTGCTCCCCCCTATATCTCAGACCTTGTCTCCAGATATTCTCCCTCCCATCCTCTTCGCTCTGCTCATGACCTCCTACTCTCCTCCTCTATGGTTACCTCATCGCACTCCCATTTATAGGACTTCTCCAGACTGGCTCCCATCTTGTGGAACTCTCTGCCTCGCCCCACAAGACTCTCCCCTAGTTTTGAAAGCTTCAATCGCTCCCTAAAGACTCTACTGTTCAGGGATGCATACATCCTATGCTAACCTTTCTTTATACCAGTTCCTCTCCTGCATCACTATCCCCTGAAACCCTTAGCATGTAAGCCTAAGAGTCCAGCTGTTTGTAGATCACCTTCTTAAGAGCTGACTACAACAGTGCAACTCTTGGCAGGGACCTCTACCCATTTGATCCCTATAATTGTTTTGTTGTACTCCCCCTTTGTTTATAGTGCTGCGGAATCTGTTGGCGCTCTACAAATAACCGATAATAATAATAATAATAATAATAATGGGCGAATGTGGCTAAATCAAAATTTGAATGTTAGAGAGAATATTCTTTTGTATATTTGTTTTAAACAATCCACTATCAATAAGAATAAAACTTCTTCAACCCAGTGGCCAGACCATTTTTAAATATTTTACCGTTAACGACCAGTGCTGTTTTTACATTTCTGCAGTGTTTGTTTTTAGCTATAATTTTCCTCTTACTCATTTACTGTACCCACACATATTAGATACAATTTTCTCGCCATTAAATAGACTTTCTAAAGATTTAATGGCAATTTTAAAATATGATGAAAAAATTGAACATACTTTTTCTAACTTTGACCCCCAAAATCTGTTACACATCTACAACCAACAAAAAACACCCATGCTAAATAGTTTCAAATTTTGTCCTGAGTTTAAAAATACCCAATATTTACATGTTCTTTGCTTTTTTGCAAGTTTTAGGGCAATAAGTACAAGTAGCACTTTGCTATTTCCAAACCATTTTTTTTTTCAAAATTAGTGATAGTTACATTGTAACACTGATATCTGTCAGGAATCCCTGAATAACCCTTAACGTGTAGATATATTTTTTAGTAGACAAACCAAAGTATTGATGTAGGCCCATTTTAGTATATTTCATGCCACCATTTCACTGCCAAATGCGATCAAATAAAAAAAATTGTTAACTTTTTCACAAACTTTAGGTTTCTTACTGAAATTATTTGCAAACAGCTTGTGCAATTATGGCACAGATGGTTGTAAATGCTTCTCTGGGATCCCCTTTGTTAAGAAATAGCAGACATATATGGCTTTGGCATTGCTTTTTGCTAATTAGAAGGCTGCTAAAGGCAGCTGCGCACAACACTTGTATTATGCCCAGCAGTGAAGGTGTTAATTAGGTAGATTGTAAGGTTAATTTTAGCTTTAGTGTAGAGATCAGCCTCCCACCTGAGACATCCCACTCCCTAATCCCTCCCTGGCCCCTCTCAAACAGCTCTCTTCACTCCCCCACCTCACAATTGTCACCGCCATCTTAAGTACTGGCAGAAAGTCTGCCAGTATAAAAATAAAAAAATTAAAAATATTTTTTATTATATATTGTCTGCAGTGTAGGACCCCTCCTTACCACCCAACCTCCCTGAGCACCCCCCAAACAGCTCTCTAACCCTCCCCCCTCTACCTATTTGCCGCCATCTTGGGTATTGGCAGTTGTCTGCCAGTACCCAGTTTGCTCTAAATTATTGCATTTTTATTTTTAAAAATAAGAAACCCACTTTTTTCCATAGTGTAGCTGCCCCATCTCATTAGCAAACCCCCTCCCAGATCCCTTTACAAACATGGATCCCACATAGGATCGCCCTCTGCTCCTTCTCCCTCCTTCCTCCTTCCCCTTACTGCCGTGATGTAGCATGGTCATAGTGGTCCCAACCACTTCCGTCCACCTTCACACCCCTTTCCTACCCTCCTCCCGCCTCCTCCAGCGATAGGCTGCCCACACACCTCCCTCCAAGCCCTCCCACACCACCACTGATTGGCACTATCGCTGGCTGATGCAGAGAGGGCCACAGAGTGACTGTTTTTAGGCTAAAAATTTGTAAATACTGGCATATCTCCCTCTAAATGTTTCCTTTTTTTCAATGCATTTCCTATCGTTTTTGGTAACAGGGGAATCATTAGAGGATAAGGAGTAATTAGAATTGACAGCATACTTGCCCAATGAAAGCCGAAACGATTGTCCGGGGTAGCTGTGTTCCGTGTTCAGAGAGGAATTGCCTGTTTTTTCAGCGCTGGACTAACCGTAGTAGGCGGGATCAGACTGAGATACTACAGGAAAGTTCTACTCTGTGAAAAGCATTACTGGGCTAAAAGAAGCTGCACCCAGGTGGTAAATTGCCATAGAACAGGCTAACAATGGTATTGAGCCGGTTGTTTGTTCCTGTGAGTGTGCTTCTCTCTGTGTGTATTTAATCTCCCTATGGGAAAAAGGGGAATCCAGACGTGGACTCCTTGCTCAGTATGCTTAGAGGAGCTTGGCTACACCTCACTGACGAGGACCAATGAAGGAAGAAATGATCGTCTGGGGTTGCTGTGTTTCTTGTTCAGAGAGGAATTGCTTGGTATTTCGGCCCTGGACTGACCGTAATAGGCGGGATCAGACTGATATACTACAGGAAAGATCTACTCTGTGAAAAGCATTACTGGGCTAAAAGAAGCTGCACCCAGGTGGTAAATCGCCATAGAACAGGCTAACAATGGTATTGAGCCGGTTGTTCGTTCCTGTGAGTGTGCTTCTCTCTGTGTGTATTTAGTCTCCCTATGGGAAAAAGGGGAATCCAGATGTGGACTCCTTGATCAGTGTGCTTAGAGGAATTTGGCTACACCTCACTGATGAGGCCCAATGAAGGCCGAAACGATCATCTGGGGTTGCTGTGTTCCATGTTCAGAGAAGAATTGCCTGGTATTTCGGCGCTGGACTGACCGTAATAGGTGGCATCAGACTGATATACTACAGGAAAGTTCTACTCTGTGAAAAGCATTACTAGGCTAAATGCTGCACCCAGGTGGTAAATCGCCATAGGATAGGCTAACAATGGTATTGAGCCGGTTGTTTGTTCCTGTGAGTGTGCTTCTCTCTGTGTGTATTTAGTCTCCCTATGGGAAAAAGGGGAATCCAGACGTGGACTCCTTGCTCAGTGTGTATGACGGTTGATTAGGTGATTAAAGGGATACTTAACCAAAATTTAGATACCAATCCACAAGTGCTACCCAGGTGCTGAGCCTAAAATGGGCTGGCTCCTAAGCTTTCATTCCTGCTTTTCAAATAAAGATACCAAGAGAATGAGAAAAATAATAATATGAGTAAATTAGAAAGCTGCTTGAATTGCTTTCTCTATCCTACATCCCACATCACTGATATCACCACAAGTCAGCATTTTACTGCGCAGGGGGCCCTTTTGAAGTGTGCTTACATGGCGCAATCAGTGTGCTCACTGATTCTAAAATCAGTTTCAGTGTAGGCACACTTCACATATTGCTGTGGGGACCTAAGCTCCCATTGACTTCTCTGGAAAAGACCGCAACTCACAGGTATCACTCGGGCACGCACCTTTTTTTAGAATATTCCGACGGACAGTCAGACTGCAATGCAGATGAGGCAATCTGATGGTCCGTCGATGTCTGACAGCTTGCAAAACATATTTAAAGGGACATGCAACTTTTTTCTTTCATGGTTCAGAAAAAGTGAAAAAATGTAAAATTCCAAAAGATTTCAATTATTAAATGTACTTTGTTCTCTTGGTATGTTTAGTTAAAAATCAGGTAGGTAGAATTAGGATTGTGCACGCGTCTGGAGCACTTTATAACAGCAGTTTTGCAAGATTGCTTTTAACAATGGGCCAGATTACGAGTGGCGCGCAAACAGCGCAATGAAAGTCAACAGGCATCAGGCAAGCGCATCCTCAGAACTCTGGTTAACTGTTTCTTGAAACAAAAAAGTGTAACAAAACATCAAAAATAATTTTAAAAGTACAGTTATACACTCATAATAATACTATCTAATAAAAATTATTTTAAAAATAATTGCACAAAAAAGTTATAAGGGCTCAAATAATTGAGGTCTCAGGTGTTAGAAAAAAAGGCAGACAAAGGGCTGTAACATAGAGATACATACGTATACATGTCTAAATATGTATATCTATGTACTGTATATATATGTTTATATGTGTATATGTATATCTATGTACTGTATATATATATGTTTATATGTGTATATACATGTATTTATATGTGTATATGTATATCTATGTACTGTATATATATGTTTATATGTGTATATACATGTATTTATATGTGTATATGTATATCTATGTACTGTGTATATGTTTATATGTGTATATACATGTATTTATATGTGTATATGTATATCTATGTACTGTATATATATATGTTTATATGTGTATATACATGTATTTATATGTGTATATGTATATCTATGTACTGTGTATATATGTTTATATGTGTATATACATGTATTTATATGTGTATATGTATATATATGTACTGTGTATATGTTTATATGTGTATATACATGTATTTATATGTGTATATGTATATCTATGTACTGTGTATATATGTTTATATGTGTATATACATGTATTTATATGTGTATATGTATATATATGTACTGTGTATATGTTTATATGTGTATATACATGTATTTATATGTGTATATGTATATCTATGTACTGTATATATATGTTTATATGTGTATATACATGTATTTATATGTGTATATGTATATTTATGTACTGTATATATATGTTTATATGTGTATATACATGTATTTATATGTACTGTATATATATGTTTATATGTGTATATACATGTATTTATATGTGTATATGTATATCTATGTACTGTGTATATGTTTATATGTGTATATACATGTATTTATATGTGTATATGTATATCTATGTACTGTATATATATGTTTATATGTGTATATACATGTATTTATATGTGTATATGTATATTTATGTACTGTATATATATGTTTATATGTGTATATACATGTATTTATATGTGTATATGTATATTTATGTACTGTATATATATATGTTTATATGTGTATATACATGTATTTATATGTGTATATGTATATCTATGTACTGTGTATATGTTTATATGTGTATATACATGTATTTATATGTGTATATGTATATTTATGTACTGTATATATATGTTTATATGTGTATATACATGTATTTATATATGTATATTTAGATTTAGTTTATATTTGTGTATATTTCATTTATCAAGCTCCATACGTAGCTTGATGCCCCGTGTCTAAAGACCTCTGCTCCATAACCTGTCCGCCTGCTCTGAGGCCGCGGACAGAAATCAACCCGATTGAATACGATCTGGTTGATTGACACCCCCTGCTAGCAGGCTATTGGCCGCAAATCTGCAAGGGGCGGTACTGCACCAGCAGTTCACAAGAACTGCTGGTGCAGTGATAAATGCCGAGAGCGTATGCTGTCGGCATTTATTGATGTGCAGCGAACATGATCCGCAATATCGGATCATGTCTGCCTGCACAATGATAATTCAACCCCATATACACAAATATAAACACATAAATACATATGTAGACATATAAGTGCATTGGAGCCCATTCCAGTCAATTAGATTAAAACATGTTAAAGATTATTTATTCAACATATCTATTTAATAAAGTGTTATAGTGTATATGTACTGTAAATATTTCATATTCCAATATTCTGGACATAGCAGAATATGTTCCATGTATTTCTAAATAAATATTTAGAAAGGGATACTAAACCATTTTTTTTTTCTTTCATGGTTCAGATACATGCAATTTTAAGCAACTTTCGAATTTACTCCTATTATCAATTTTTCTTAGTTCTCTTGCTATCTTTATTTGAAAAAGCAGTAATGTAAGGTTAGGAGCCAGCCCATTTTTGGTTCAGTACCTGGGTAGCGCTTGTTGATTGGTTTGCTACATTTAGCCACCAATCAGCAAGCGCTACCCAGGTACTGAACCAAAAATGGGCGGGCTCTAAAGCTTACATTTATGCTTTTTCAAATCAAGATAGCATGAGAACGAAGAAAAATTCATAATAGGAGTAAATTAGAACATTTCTTAAAATTGCATGCTGTATTCGAATCATGAAAGAAAAAAATTGAGTTTAGTTTCCTTAAGTCAAAATTAAACTTTCATGATTTAGATAGCACATACAGTTTTAAACAACTTTCCAATTTAATTCTATTAGCATTTTTTTTTTTGCACAGTTTCTGAAGCACCATGTTTTACTGAGAATGTGGAAGAGTTCACAGTATATAACTATATGAGTCTGTACTTAGCTGACATCACAGTGTATAACTATATGAGTCTGTACTTAGCTGACATCACAGTGTATAACTATATGAGTCTGTACTTAGCTGACATCACAGTGTATAACTATATGAGTCTGTACTTAGCTGATATCACAGTGTATAACTATATGAGTCTGTACTTAGCTGACATCACAGTGTATAACTATATGAGTCTGTACTTAGCTGATATCATATATGAGTCTGTACTTAGCTGACATCACAGTGTATAACTATATGAGTCTGTACTTAGCTGACATCACAGTGTATAACTATATGAGTCTGTACTTAGCTGACATCACAGTGTATAACTATATGAGTCTGTACTTAGTTGATATCACAGTGTATAACTATATGAGTCTGTACTTAGCTGACATCACAGTGTATAACTATATGAGTCTGTACTTAGCTGATATCATATATGAGTCTGTACTTAGCTGACATCACAGTGTATAACTATATGAGTCTGTACTTAGCTGACATCACAGTGTATAACTATATGAGTCTGTACTTAGCTGACATCACAGTGTATAACTATATGAGTCTGTACTTAGTTGATATCACAGTGTATAACTATATGAGTCTGTACTTAGCTGACATCACAGTGTATAACTATATGAGTCTGTACTTAGCTGATATCACAGTGTATAACTATATGAGTCTGTACTTAGCTGACATCACAGTGTATAACTATCTGAGTCTGTACTTAGCTGACATCACAGTGTATTACTATATGAGTCTGTACTTAGCTGACATCACAGTGTATAACTATATGAGTCTGTACTTAGCTGACATCACAGTGTATAACTATATGAGTCTGTACTTAGCTGACATCACAGTGTATAACTATCTGAGTCTGTACTTAGCTGATATCACAGTGTATAACTATATGAGTCTGTACTTAGCTGACATCACAGTGTATAACTATATGAGTCTGTACTTAGCTGACATCACAGTGTATAACTATATGAGTCTGTACTTAGCTGACATCACAGTGTATAACTATATGAGTCTGTACTTAGCTGACATCACAGTGTATAACTATATGAGTCTGTACTTAGCTGATATCACAGTGTATAACTATATGAGTCTGTACTTAGCTGATATCACAGTGTATAACTATATGAGTCTGTACTTAGCTGATATCACAATGTATAACTATATGAGTCTGTACTTAGCTGATATCACAATGTATAACTATATGAGTCTGTACTTAGCTGACATCACAGTGTATAACTATCTGAGTCTGTACTTAGCTGACATCACAGTGTATAACTATCTGAGTCTGTACTTAGCTGACATCACAGTGTATAACTATCTGAGTCTGTACTTAGCTGATATCACAGTGTATAACTATATGAGTCTGTACTTAGCTGACATCACAGTGTATAACTATATGAGTCTGTACTTAGCTGATATCACAGTGTATAACTATATGAGTCTGTACTTAGCTGACATCACAGTGTATAACTATATGAGTCTGTACTTAGCTGATATCACAATGGGCAGGGAAATAGAAGCAATGTTTGACATTTCTTAAAAAATAATCTACATATAATTTAAAATGTAGTAAGTGCTATTTCATGTTTTTTTCATTGTGCATTTCTGGATTATGCTGTTAATGATCAAATTACAGAAAAAAGTCTGTATACATAACACAGGTAAGCCCTGTTTCTACTGATCACCTTTAAAATGTTTGTAATAATTTATACTTTTTCAGCATTTTTTTTAATTTTTCAATTCAGCCACTAAAATGGCATATTACCAGCCAAAACGGGTTTCAGGTACTGGCAGACAGTTGCCAGTACCTAAGATGGTGGCAGTAGTTAGGGCAGGGGAGGTTTAGAGAGTTGTTTGGGGGAATCAGGAAGATGGGGGTAAGGGGGATCCTACATTGCAGAAAATCTAAAAAAAAATATGTATATCTATTTTTTTTTTTTTTAAAAAAGCCTTAAATATTCATTCTGGCAGTTGCCAGTACCTAAGATGGGGGTGACCAGTGGGGGGTGAGGGAGGACAGAGAGCTGTTTGGGAGGGATCAGGGAGGGATCAGGGAGGGATCAGGGGTTGGGAACTGTCAGATGGCAGGGTAATCTCTACACTAAAGCTACAATTAACCTTTTAAGATACCTAATTGACCCCTTTACTGCTGGGAATAATAGGTGTGGTGCACACACTGCACAGCTGCAATTAGCGTCCTTCTAATTACCAAAAAGCAATGGCAAAGCCATATATGTCTGCTATTTCTGAGCAAAGGGGATCCCAGATATTTTTTTTTTACAAACATTTGTGCCATTATTGCACAAGCAGTATGTAAATAATTTCTGTGAGAAACCCAAAAGTTTTTGAAAAAAGTACAATTTTTTTTTTATTTGATAGCATTTGGCGGTGAAATGGTGGCATGAAATATACCAAAATGGGCCTAGATCAATACCTTGGGTTGTCTACTTAAATATATATATATATAGATTTAATAGGTAAAAAAAAAAAACAGAGGCTCTATTTCTGTTTAAATGGAGTGATAGCAAAAATGATAAAAATGCTCTGGTATTTTGGGCAAGTTTTTGTCTGGAAGTCCCGGTAGTGAAAGGGTTAACAACTTTCTACTTGAGAAATTATTGGCAGTTTATGATTTTGATCACTTGAAAAGCACACTATTTCCAATGATATTTACAAAACAATTAGTGCTAAAAATATCAACAAGATTGTGATAGACCCCCAGATATTTTTTGTCTTTTTTGTTTTTGTTTTTATTAAAAAATAAAATCATAGTTGAAATATTTTGGCATTTTAAAATGAAACTTGAACACAAATTAAGTTTTAAAGATGTTAAATATTATTAAAATTAAAAACTATTTATATTGCACATGCCATTAATTAAATATGACTGCTTAAAGGGACAGTCTACACCAGAATTTGCATTGTTTAAAAATACAGATAATCCCTTTATTACCCACTCCCTAGTTTTGCACAACCAACACAGTTATATAAATACACGTTTTACCTCTGTGATTATCTTGTGCCTAAGCCTCTGCAAACTTCCCCCTTATATCAGTTCTTTTGACAGACATCCATTATAGCCAATCAGAGCTGGCTCACCTGAACTCTACGAGCATGAGCAGAGTATTATCTATATGAAACACATGAACTAACACCCTCTAGTGGTGAAAAACTGTCAAAATGCCCTGAGAGAAGAGGCTGCCTTCAAGGGCTTAGAAATTAGCATATGAACCTCCTAGGTTTCGCTTTCAACTAAAAATACAAAAAGAACAAAGCAAAATTGGTGATAAAAGTAAATTGGAAAATTGTTTAAAATTAAATTCTCTATCTGAATCATGAAATTTTATTTTGGACTAGACTGTCTCTTTAAGTTAAAATAACATTAATTTAAGCACATGAAGCAATAGACATTAATATTTAATAATCTCTCAAGTTTGTATGAGTTTGATTTCCCAGTTCAGACCTGCTTAAATATATAACTAAGGAATCATGGGAAAGTGGGTTGGTCTAAAATTCTGTTGAGTGTTTTCTTTTTTGCCTACTCTTGTAGAACTGGGCCTCGATCCGATATGCAGCGTCGCCCGCAAAAGCCGGCAACGCCAAATTTTGCGCTGGTTTGGTATCACATATACGGCGTAACCTAGAAGTTAAGCTCGTATATTTCTGCCTTTGGCCATAGTTTTTTGGCTCATAGACAGGAATACCAAACCAGCGCAGTTTGGTATCCAAAATACAGCGTAAGGACTTACGCGGCAAAAATGGAGAAATCCTAGTCCATTTTCACCTCGCCACAAATTGCAGGCGTAGTAAGCCTTACGCTGTATATTGGAGCCCTGTAACTCCCTAAACTACCTGTTAAATAAAACCTAACACCTAACGCATGCGCAATGTCTATCTACCTGTCAACCGCGATCCCCCGCCGCAATCCCTAATAAAGTATTTAACCCCTAAACCGCCGCTCCCGGACCCCACCGCCACCTACATTAAATGTATAACCCCCTAATGTGAGCCCCTACACTGCTGCCATCTACATTACCTACCCCCTAATGTGAGCCCCTTACACCGCCACCACCTACATTAACTACCCCCTAATGTGAGCCCCTACACCGCCGCCATCTACA
The DNA here is from genome assembly GCF_027579735.1 of Bombina bombina. Taxonomy (NCBI): domain Eukaryota; kingdom Metazoa; phylum Chordata; class Amphibia; order Anura; family Bombinatoridae; genus Bombina; species Bombina bombina. The sequence continues at coordinate 71,368,406 of NC_069502.1, forward strand.
TTACCAACCCCCTAATGTGAGCCCCTTACACCGCTGCCACCTACATTAACTACCCCCTAATGTGAGCTCCTACCCCGCCGCCAGCTATATTAAAATTATTAAACCCTAATCTAATCCCCCTATACCGCCGCCACCTATATTAAATTAATTAACCCCTAATCTAATCCCCCTATACCGCCGCCACTTATATTAAATTAATTAACCCCTAAAATACTAAAATATCCCTACCACAAAACCTAAGTCTAACCCTACAAATAGCCCTGAAAAGGGCTTTTTGCGTGGCATTACCCCAAAGTAAACAGCTCTATTGCCAGCCCTTAAAAGGGCTTTTTGCGGGGCTTTGCCCTAAAGTAATCAGCCCGTTTACCAGCCCTTAAAAGGGCTTTTGGCGGGGCATTGTCACAAAGTAATCAGCTCTTTTGCCTATACTCTAAATCCCCCTACACCGCCGCCACCTATATTAACTATATTACACCCTAATCTAATCCCCCTACACCACCGCCACCTATATTAACTATATTAACCTTAATTATATTAGGGTTAATATAGTTAATATAGTTATTATATTACATATATTAACAATATTAACCCTAATTATATTAGTTAATATAGTTATTATATTATAGATATATATATTAAGTATAATAACCCTATCTAACTCTAACACCCCTAACTAAATTCTTATTAAAATAAATCAAATTAATATTAATATTATTAATTAAAATATTCCTATTTAAATCTAAATACTTACTATAAAATAAACCCTAAGATAGCTACAATATAATTAATAATTACATTCTAGATATTTTAGTGTTTATATTTATTTTACAGGTAACTTGGTATTTATTTTAACTAGATACAATAGCTATTAAATAGTTAATAACTATTTAATAGCTACCTTGTTAAAATAATTACCAATTTACCTGTAAAATAAATCCTAACCTAAGTTACAAATACACCTACACTATCAATAAATTAAAAAACTACAAATATCTAAACTAAAATACAATTAAATACACTAAACTAAATTACAAAAAAACAAACACTAAATTGCAAAAAATAAAAAAAGATTACAAGAATTGTAAGCTAATTACACCTATTCTAAGCCCCCTAATAAAATAACAAAGCCCCCCAAAATAAAAAAAATTCCCTACCCTAATCTAAATTACAAAAGTTAACAGCTCTATTACCAGCCCTTAAAAGGGCTTTTTGCGGGGCATGCCCCAAAGTAATCAGCTCTTTTGCCTGTAAAAAAAAACACAATACCACCCCCAACATTACAACCCACCACCCACATACCCCTGCTCTAAATCCACCCAAACCCCACTTAAAAAAAAACCTAACACTAAGCCCCAGAAGATCTCCCTACCTTGAGTCGTCTTCACCCAGCCGGGCCGAACTCTTCATACAATCCGGGCGATGTCTTCACCCAAGCGGCAAAGAAGAAGTCTTCCATCCGGCGATGTCTTCATCCAAGCGGCAAAGAAGAAGTCTTCCATCCGGCGATGTCTTCATCCAAGCAGAAAAGAAGAGGTCCTCCATCGGGGCAAAGTTTTCCTCCAATCAGCCAATCAGATTGAGCTCGCATTCTATTGGCTGTTCCGATCAGCCAATAGAATGCAAGCTCAATCTGATTGGCTTATTGGATCAGCCAATCGGATTGAACTTGAATCTGATTGGGTGATTGAATCAGCCAATCAGATTTTCTTACCTTAATTCCGATTGGCTGATAGAATCCGTTATTTAAAGGAAACTTCATTCATCTTTCAGTTGTCGGGCCAGCTGGATGTTCCGCGTCAGAGGTCCCGAAGAAAGAAGATTGAAGATGCCGCTTGGAGGAAAACTTTGCCCCGATGGAGGACCTCTTCTTTGCCGCTTGGATGAAGACATCGCCGGATGGAAGACTTCTTCTTTGCCGCTTGGATGAAGACATCGCTGGATGGAAGACTTCTTCTTTGCCGCTTGGATGAAGACATCTCCCGGATTGGATGAAGAGTTCGGCCCGGCTGGGTGAAGACGACTCAAGGTAGGGAGATCTTCTGGGGCTTAGTGTTAGGTTTTTTGAAAGGGGGTTTGGGTGGGTTTGGAGTAGGGGTATGTGGGTGGTGGGTTGCAATGTTGGGGGGTGGTATTGTGGGTTTTTTTACAGGCAAAAGAGCTGATTACTTTGGGGCATGCCCCGCAAAAGGCCCTTTTAAGGGCTGGTAATAAAGCTGTTAACTTTTGTAATTTAGAATAGGGTAGGGAATTTTTTTTATTTTGGGGGGCTTTATTATTTTATTAGGGGGCTTAGAGTAGGTGTAATTAGCTTAAAATTCTTGTAATCTTTTTTTATTTTTTGTAATTTAGTGGGGGTTTTTTTTTGTAATTTAGTTTAGTGTATTTAATTGTATTTTAGTTTAGATATTTGTAGTTTATTTAATTAATTTATTGATAGTGTAGATGTATTTGTAACTTAGGTTAGGGTTTATTTTACAGGTAAATTGGTAATTATTTTAACTAGGTAGCTATTAAATAGTTATTAACTATTTAATAGCTATTGTACCTAGTTAAAATAAATACCAAGTTACCTGTAAAATAAATATAAACCCTAAAATAGCTACAATGTAATTATTAATTATATTGTAGCTATCTTAGGGTTTATTTTATAGGTAAGTATTGAGATTTAAATAATAATATTAATATTAATTAGATTTATTTTAATAAGAATTTAGTTAGGGGTGTTAGAGTTAGATAGGGTTATTATACTTAATATATATATATATATATATATATATATATATATAATATATAATAACAATATTAACTATATTAACCCTAATATAATTAGGGTTAATATAGTTAATATAGATGGCGGCAGTGTAGGGGGGTCAGATTAATCTATTTAATATAGGTGGCGGCGGTGTAGGGGGATTAGATTAGGGGGTAATACATTTATTATAGGTGGCGGCGGTGTAGGGGGATTTAGATTATAGGCAAAAGAGCCGATTACTTTGTGACAATGCCCCACCAAAAGTCCTTTTAAGGGCTGGTAAAAGAGCTGATTACTTTGGGGCAAAGCCCAGCAAAAAGCCCTTTTAAGGGCTGGCAATAGAGCTGTTTACTTTGGGGTAATGCCACGCAAAAAGCCCTTTTCAGGGCTATATGTAGGGTTAGACTTAGGTATAGTGGTAGGGATATTTTAGTATTTTAGGGGTTAATTAATTTAATATAGGTGACGGCGGTATAGGGGGATTAGATTAGGGGTTAATTAATTTAATATAGCTGGCGGCGGTGTAGGGGGATTAAATTAGGGGTTAATAATTTTAATATAGCTGGCAGCGGTGTAGTGGGATTAGATATGGGGTTCATAATTTTAATATAACTGGCGGCGGGTAGGAGCTCACATTAGGGGGTAGTTAATGTAGCTGGCGGCGGGGTAGGAGCTCACATTAGGGGGTAGTTAATAAAGCTTGCAGCGGGGTAGGAGCTCACATTAGGGGGTAGTTAATATAGCTGGCGGCAGGGTAGGAGCTCACATTAGGGGGTAGTTAATGTAGCTGGCGGCGGGGTAGGAGCTCACATTAGGGGGTAGTTAACGTAGGTGGCGGCGGTGTAAGGGGCTCACATTAGGGGGTAGTTCATGTAGGTGGCGGCAGGGTCCGGGAGCGGCGGTTTAGGGGTTAATAACTTTATTAGGTGCGGCGGAGTCAATACATTTTTTATTATTAGGTGAGTGAGGGGGGATAGCGGATAGAGGGGTATACGTGTCGGGCTATGTTTTGGAGGCGTGTTAGACAGTACGGGAGATTTAATACTTTAGTCAGGTTTTGTAGGTGCCGGCAGTTTCTAAAGTGCCGTAAGTCACTGGCGACTCCAGAAATTTGTACTTACGCAGATTTCTGGACTTCGCTGGTTTGTCAGACTTACGGCACTTTAGCATCTGACGGCGCCGTATATGGGATAGCTCGAGTTGCGAGCTGAAACTATGGGCGGCGGGGGTTCCCTCGCTTGCACCGCAAACTACGATCTATATTGGATCGCGCCCCTGGACTTTAAAAAATAAAGTATGGGGAATAGCATATGTTCTTAACAGTGTGATAAATTAAGTGATAATTTTTTAGAACAGATACTTACATTTGTAAATACAGTAGTTCGGTATGTCACAATGTTGCAATAGATGGAATGTTCTTCTTGAAGTTTCCTCAAAGAAAATTATAAAATGAGACAATCCTCAGTGTTACTCTGTAATAATATTAAATGGTATTCTTATACGGAACCCAATTTTTTTTCTTTCATGATTTAGATAGAGCATGCCATTTTAAGCAACTTTTTAATTTACAACTATTATCAAATTTTCTTCGTATATAGTATAGTAGTATATTTTAAGCAACCATTTTAAGCAACTTTATAGTAGTATATTTTAAGCATGCCATTTTAAGCAACTTTCTAATTTACTCCTATTATCAATTTTTCTTGGTATATAGTATAGTAGCATATTTTTTAAAGGAATGTAAAGTTTAAAAACCAGTCCATGTTTGGTTCAGCACCTGGGTTGCGCTTGCTGATTGGTGGCTAAATGTAGATACCAATCATCAAGCGCTACCCAGGGTTATGAACCAAAAATGGCCTGGTTCCTAAGCTTGCATTCCTGCTTAAAAATAACAACAAGAGAACAAAGAAAAATTGATAATAGGAGTAAATTAGATAGTTGCTTAAAATTGCATGCTCTATCTGAATCATGAAAGAAAAAAGTTGGGTATCATATCCCTTTAAGGGTTTATCACAAGGGTTTGTGCTCGACGGGCTTACCGTTCATATTACAACAGCAATCATGATTTACACTATAATGATTACCACAACTTCAGAGCTATGGTTAACTGTTTCGTGAAACATAAAAGTGTGCGAAGGGCATAGACATACATACATATACATGTCTAAAGATGTATATCTATGTGTGTATATATATATAGATAGAAGTGCATTTGAGCCCTTTGCTGTGAAGTAGCTTAAAACATGTAAAAGAATATGTATGCAATATTCTTATTTAATAGGTTTTAACTATGTCTTTACAGTAAATATTAGTAAATCTCAATGTTCTGCACAAAGTAAAACATGTTCTATGCATTTATAAATAGATATTCCTATATATATCTGTATATATCTATACCTATATAATCATGAATATATATATATGTGTGTGTGTAATGCTCATGGGATATTCTACTATCAGGGCCAGTAGTCTTCTTATCCCGGCGTCGAGCCGGAATGATAGGGAATATCCCAGAGCAGAGAAAGTTTGCAAGATAAGGTAAGCGGCACACACCACAGGCAGGATAGTCTTCGGCGGAAACAGGCAGGGAATCAGAAAAGACAGTTCAGTGGTAAACCATAAGAAGGGTCAGGCAGGCAGGGTTTGGCAACAGTAAGACAGTCCAAAGGTAACCCACTAGAATGGTCATGCAGGCAGGGTTTGGCAACGATAAAGCAGTCCAAAGGTAAACCACTAGAATGGTCAGGCAGGCAGGGTTTGGAAATGGTAAAGCAGTCCAAAGGTAAACCACTAGAATGGTCAGGCAGGCATTGTTTGGCAACAGAGAGGCAATCCAGAACAATAGGGGTTAATAAAGCAGAATGGTCAGAAAAGCAGAATTCAGCAGCAGCATATAAATCCAGAAATGTAGGGGTTAACAGACAGAGTGATCAGACAAGCAGAGTTCAGCAACAGTATATCAATCCAGCAGTTTAGGGGTTAACAGGCAGAGTGGTCAGACAAGCAGAGTTCAGTAACAGTATATCAATCCAGCAGTTTAGGGGTTACCATACATAGTGGTCAGACAAGCACAGTTCAGCAACAGTATATCAATTCAGAAATCAGCAATCTATCACACCCAGGAGCACACTGGGGAGCCTATCTATCAAGCTCCGAATGGAGCTTGACGGTCCGTGTTTCTGGCGACTGCTCCATAACCCTGTCCACCTGCTCTGAGCAGGTGGACAGAGATCGCCGGAATTCAACCCGATCGAGTACGATTGGGTCAATTGACATCCCCTGCTGGCGGCCCATTGGCCGCGAGTCTGCAGGGGGTGGCATTGCACCAGCAGCTCACAAGAGCTGCTGGTACAATGCTGAATACGGAGAGCGTATTGCTCTCCGCATTCAGCGATGTCTGTCGGACCTGATCCGCACTGTCGGATCAGGTCCGACAGACATTTGATAAATTGGCCTCAAAGTAACACTTATACTTGGGCAGTGATAGATTGCTAAATGGCAACTTACGTAGGCGCAGGATTCGCGCCATAGGGGATCCCAACTGGTTTCAGATCAGAGAGTGTGCGGCGATGACGTCAGCGCCCCCTCAACAGGAGCCGACACAGCCCCTGACAACGAGCAGAGAAAGAGGCGCCGCACCCCTAGCAACGACTAGAGCGGCGTGGCGTGACAGCGCATGTGTTTGTGTATGTATGTCTATGGATAATAAAGTACACTAAGCGCCTCCTGAAGGTTAGACCTCTGGCTCTGATAAGATGACCCCTAGTAGTCAACTAGCAAATGAGTAAAAAAATCAGAAATCTATCAGAGTTCCAACTGGTGAAGGCTGGGTCGAAAATGAAACTATGTATAAAGCTCCACAAATAGTATAAAAATATAAAATAAAATAACAATTGTATTCAAAGGTTAATAATTACAATTCAAAAACGTCATGGATCCATGTACTTAACAATTAAAACATCATACATACATAAAGGTAAAAAGCTTAAAAACAGCCAGATTTTAAATATACAATTAAAGTCGCAATAAAATGATACAATAATATACAGTGAAACAGGTTAAAACTACATATGGATATACTTGAAATCTGCCGAACCTAATTCGCACCGTATAATTCTAACTTGGAACAAAAACTCAAAATGAGCAACTCAATGGCACTACGCAACTAAGTATCAGTGGGCCGGTGATGGAAATAAGGAATTGATGTGAATTATACAAGTAATGGAACCGGTCAGCTCCAAATGTACAATGCTAATGGGTGTGGGATATGAATGATTAAGTTAATAGTTCCCAAATGAAGCAATCCATATACTAATGGACCGGAAATGAAAACTAAAAGTCTCAGTAAGCAAATGGTGAGTGTTAATATATTGAGCTTTCCACTCAAATAGTGGCTGATGTTAATCAAACACAAGTTGGGGTGCAAGTAAGGGAGTACGATATGGTGAAGTGGAATAGATCTTCCTTTCAGAAGACACAATTTGTTTTAAAATTGCATATAACGTGAAAAATAAAAAGTGAGAAGTAAAAATAGTGTTATGGACCTTAAAATAAATAAAAGTACCAAATACGTTAAAGTGGCAAAAATGCAAACATACAACAAAGCGGACGATGTGTTGAAATTGTGTAAAAATACAGCGATGCAAAAAATATATACAGCAATGTAGAAAAAATGCAAAAAAGTGCGAAAAAGTGCAAATGGAATGTTAGTTCTTTTAAACAGAAACTGTAAAGTCAAAAGTGAAATCCACAGATGAATACATAAATATACTCCAATGCGAAAGAATATAAAAATATAACAGCAATGCAAAGAAAACGGTAATGCAAAAAAATGCAAAAACACAGTTTTCCTTAAACGATAGCTGTGAAGTTAGAGGTGAAGTCCACAAGTGACTTGAAAACGAATGTAAGAGTACAAATGATCCCAAATTCTATATTATGTGTCATATAGCGGCTCCCATATTCTGTGTGTGAATGTTTTCTTAGACGAAGGAATAGTATTGAAATATTCAACGTTGGTTCAGAAAATAGTCCTTCTGGCAAAAAGAAATAAATAATAGTGTAGATTGCTTATAAAAAGATTTAATATCAGAATGCTCCTTACCAGTCAACGCGTTTCGGTCGTGCAGTGACCTTTATCAAGACTGGTTTTTAGTTCTAACAGGGGTTCTTAAATACCCTGTTGTTGATTAGCGGCTATTTCGTAATACCGGAAGTGATTACTTAAAAGTTCCGGTTTGTTCTAGCTAGACTATTTACTGTAATATATTGTCCTAACAGTGTATAGATCTCTTTATGAGTTTAGTTCAATTATATTATTACATGAAATAGAATAGAAGTGTTATTTTCCATTATTTTTCTTTGTGCTGATTTTCCTTAACTATTATTAGTAATCACAGGTCCGTTACATTGTGTGTCTGTGATTGGCTATTCTAGAGGTGTGTAATCAATAAGATTTCTGATTGGCTGACATAATAGTGTGTAGTAGACAAAATACCTAATTGGATAGTTATATGGACAGTGCGATTTGACAATCTGTTGTCGTATTTGGCGAAAAACGTACTTGCTACAAAAAACGCTTTTGTTACAGAAAAACAGCATATTAGCAAGCGGAATAAAAATAAGAATAAAATAATTTTGCTTTGTTTATACATATAGACCCATTGTAATGTGCTTCCACCAGAGATATAGCTGTTGAAATCTTAAGTATTTTCATTTGCTCATATATTTTACCTAACATAAAAGTGTCATAACATAAAGTAATTTGTATCTGTTTTCTTTTTCCCATGTCTTGGTGGAACACTTAATTCTTAGAAATTTAGATATATTTCTGATTTCTTTCTTTAGCTTAAACATAAATTTAAAAATAGATTGAGATTATCTTACATCTTCTTCCTTGTGTCTTAATTAGAGTCAAATAATAGAGGGGGGGGGGTTTACATATATTCTAAATAGATCGGTCGTACTAACATTTGGTGTCTCAGACAAATCCTTACATTTTCACTCAAATTGTTTTTCTACAATGTTTTTAATTCCTAATGCCTGCAGATAGAAGTTTGCGGCTTACAACATTTTTGATGTTCTGAGAGATTTAGAAAAAAGGGAAGGGAAAGAAAATTATCAAAATTAATCATTTTCCAAAAGTCTGACCATTAAGCCATCTTTAAAACAGTTTAGCCATCTTTGAGACATTTGTGTCTCCTTAGTAGAAAATAACGATGGTTACTAGTTTGTACAATCAATCATAGATAATTCACTTTACCTACTTTAGCCATCTTTGAAACATTTTAGTCTCCTTAGTGGAGATAGCAATGGTTACTAATTTGTTCAACAGACTATAGATAAATCTCTTTGCCTGAAATTGTTACAATTTTCGTTAACATGGACTTGTGATGAAGATGTCAGGACATCTACTCGCATATTTAAATGTTCATATTTCTATGTGGAATAGATAAATAACTCTCTCTACATGTGTAAACTTATGAGGCCATTGTCAAAACTTTTGCTCTCATATTGAATTATTCATATTTCTATTTACCAATGATCAAAGAGAAACGAAGATGAGGACACTATTGTTACAAGGTTAAATGTGGTTATATACCTAATGGGTCAAAGGGTATGTACCTAAAGTAATATGTATTTTATATGCAAGGAAGAGACAAACGATATAGTATGCTGGTTATTCATAGTTCATAAAGAACAATATAGGCTCAGGAGGCAATGTTATCGATATAAAATGGAATATCCTCAGGTTGGAATAGATTAGTTAGAGAGAATATTGTCAATATACGATGGAATAAACTTCAAGTTAAAATTGATTAGTTGACAATATTTGTGGCTATTTGCTATATTTTCATAGCTTTGCAAAAGTTTCTTTAAAGTGAAACTTTTAGAGGGCAGAGAAAAAAAAACAGTTTTGTATCTGATTCTTATTTTGGATCTCAGAAGGCCATTGAATGCTAGGAGGGTTTTGAGGGGTAGTAGGATTAAACATATCTCTTTAGTGTTCCTCTCATACGGCTAGATTTAGAGTTTTGTCGGTAAAGACCCGCGTAGCTAACGCTGCTTTTTTTCCCAACGCAGCCTTCCAACAATGCCGGTATTTAGAGTTGTCTGAGGGGCTGCGTTAGGCTCAAAAAAGGGTGCGTTGAGCCTAACTTAGCTCCACTTCAACCCTCAATACCAGCGTTGCCTACGGTAGCGGTAAGCTGGCAAAACGTGCTTGTGCACGATATCCCCATAGGAAACAATGGGGCAGTTTGGGCTGAAAAAAACACCTGCAAAAAAGCAGCGTTCAGCTCCTAACGCAGCCCCATTGTTTCCTATGGGGAAACACTTTCTAAGTCTACACCTAACACATTAACATGAACCCCGAGTCTAAACACCCCTAAACTTACACTTATTAACCCCTAATCTGCCGTCCACGCTATTGCTGACACCTGCATTATATTATTAACCCCTAGTCTGCCGCTCCGGACACTGCCGCAACCTACATTATCCCTATGAACCCCTAATCTGCTGCCCCTAACACCGCCAACCCCTAGATTATATTTAATAACTCCTAATCTGCCCCCCCATGTCGCCGCAACCTTACCTACACTTATTAACCCCTAATCTGCCGACCGGACCTTGTCGCCACTATAATAAATTTATTAACCCCTAAACCGCCACACTCCCGCCTCAAAAACACTATAATAAATTTTATTAACCCCTAATCTGCCCTCCCTAACATCGCCGCCACCTACCTACAATTATTAACCCCTAATCTCCCGCCCGCACCGTCGCCGCTACTATAATAAAGTTAGTAACCCCTAATCATAACTCTAACCCTAACCCTAACACCTAGCTATTTTAAGATTTATATTTATTTTACAGGCAACTTTGTATTTATTTTAACTAGGTACAATAGCTAGTCTTTTTCTTTATTTAATCAAGGTTTAGAAGGTGAGACAGGTCTTCTTTATTGTTTAGCCCTCTAGGGTATAGGCAGTCTCAATGGAAGATCCATTTTGATTCTTCTGTTAATAGCTTTTATTCGTGGTTACCTCCTCTCCAGTTTTTAAAAACTTTTTGTATCCCCATATATTTTAATGATTTAATATTTCCTTGGTGTTTCTCGGAAAAATGTTTATATAGGGGAGTCTCCTTATTAAGTTTTTCAATAAGTAGAAGATGTTCTTGTATTCTGTCCCTTAATGGCCTGGACATCTGTCCCACATATTGTAGGCCACAGGGACATTGAAGTAGGTAAACCCCGTTTTTATCTTGACAGCTGATCAAGTCTTTGATTTTATATTTCTTTTTGGTGTTATAAGATTGAAATTCTGTAGTTTTTTCTCTGCATTTGCACGCCTTACATGTATGACAAGAATAAAAGCCTCTCACTTTTTTCCCAAATGCATCTTTTATTTCTGGAGGCTTCTTCCTCTGTGTGCTAGGTGCCAGTTTATTTTTCAGGTTATTAGTTCGTCTATACACAAATGTGGGTTTCTGTGGTAGTTTTTCCCCAAGTATATCATCATCTCTGAGTATACTCCAATGTTTGCGGAAAATACCTTCTATAATTTGACTGTTCTCGCTGTACTCTGTTATCAGAGGAACATTGAGGATATCCTTATCCTCATACAATTTGATCTTTTCTTTGTATTTGGTCAGATCTTTCCTTTCAATTTTTCTTACTTCCTCTATCTTTTGATTTACTAGTTCTTCTTCATAGCCTCTCTCTAGAAACTTGGTCTTAATTGCTTGTACTTGTTCTTCCCACTTTGAGGGACTAGAACAATTTTTCTTCATTCTTAAGAGTTGTCCCTTCGGGATGTTGTTTTTCCACTTTAATTTGTCACTTTAATTTTGAATAAATGGTTATATTTTTATACTATTTGTGGAGCTTTATACATAGTTTCATTTTCGACCCAGCCTTCACCAGTTGGCGCTATGTATGTGTATGTATGTGTGTGAGTCTGTATGTATGTCTATGTGTGTGTGTATGTTTGTGAGTCTGTGTGTATGTGTGTGTGTGTGTGTGTGTGTATGTGTGTGAGTCTGTATGTATGTGTAGGCAATATTCATATTTAAAAGGTGTGTATGTGACTATGTGTGTGTTTGTGTATGTATGTAAATATATTGCATATTTAGGCAATATTTATATTTAAAAGGTGTGTATGTGTGTGTTTGTGTATGTATGTGTATGTATTGCATATTTATGCAATATTCATATTTAATAGGTGTGTGTGTTTGTGTATGTATGTGTATTGTGTGTATGTATGTGTGTGTGTGTGGGGGGTAAAAGCATTTTTAATAGGTTTTAACCATGTATATAGTTAAAACCTATTATTTATTACTATTTTTACACTGGCATTAATTAATTTTTTTTGTCCATTAATTTTCCAGTTTTAATTTAAAATGTGTGTGTGTGTGCATGTTCTACATTTGTAATGTGTGTGTATGTATATGTGTGTGTTTTTTTAGAGTGCGTAATGTTTGTACATTGTTTGTGTAGAATGTATGTGAGGAATTTGTGTAGTGTGTAGTGTTTAGTGTGTGTGTAGTGGTTAAGTACCTCATATCTGTTTATAGTGTGAGTAGTGTTTGCAGACAGTGTGTGTGTGTGTGTGTGTGTGTGGGCAGTGAAGGCAGTGTGTGAGTGTCTGTATGTGTAGTATTTTTATACATATGTGTTGTTTCTGTAGAGTATTTGTGTGCATCATGGGATCTGTGTAGTGTGTTTAAGAAGAAGTGTGTTTAGTGTTTAAGTGGTGTGTGTGTGTGCATGATTTGCAATTGTAGTGTTTGTGTATGAATAAGTGTGTGAGGTTTTTTAGAGTGCGTAATGTTTGTACATTGTTTGTGTGTGTGTAGTGTTGTGTGTTTAAGAAGAAGTGTGTTCAGTGTTTAAGTGGAGTGTGTTCATGAATGTGTATAGTTTTTGTGTGGTGTGTGTGATGTTTCTGTAGTGTGTGTTTGTGCATGTGTGTAGAATTTTTGTAAGAGTCTAGTTTGAGGAAGTTTGGTAGTTTTTGTTTAGTATATGCAGTGATTGTTAACTTATGTGGTGTTTAAGGGTAGTGTGAGTAATGTTTATGTAGTGTGTGTGTGTGAGTTTAAGAAGTATTTGATAGTGTGGATTTGTGCAGTGTACACTTATGTGTGGGTAGTGTTTGCGCAGTGTATGCTTGTGATGTGGGTCTGTGTAATCTTTGTGTGGCATATAGTATGTATGAGTTTTGATGTTTTTTTGTGTATAATCTTTTATGTAGTGTATTTGATGTATATGTGATTGTGTGTGATGGTTTGTATAGTGTGAGTGTGCATGTGGTTAATATTGTTAACATATTAATGTTGTGTGAAATATAATAACTAGTATTTATATAGCGCCTTTCTCCCAGTGGGACTCAAAGCGCTTTTTCAGCGCTCGCTCTCGGAATTCACCAAATCGGCAGCTGAATAGTAATAGTTGTTATTATTACCCAATTTAATGGCACTCACTTTATCGACCTCGGAAAGATGAAGGGCTGAGTCGGCCCTTCCGGGATTTTAACCTGTGACCTTGGATCTTTTAAATAGGCTTTTTTATTGTAGTCAGGGCATTTACCAACTGAGCTACCTCACTGGTGTACTGTGTAGTGTTTTTGGAGTTCTTGCATATTGTTTCTCTTGTAAGGTGTATCCAGTCCACGGATCATCCATTACTTGTGGGATATTCTCATTCCCAACAGGAAGTTGCAAGAGGACACCCACAGCAGAGCTGTTATATAGCTCCTCCCCCAACTGCCATATCCAGTCATTCTCTTGCAACTCTCAACACGCATGGATGTAGTAAGAGAGAGTGGTGAAATATAGTTATTTTTTTATTTTCAATCAAAAGTTTGTTATTTTAAATGGTACCGGAGTTGTACTATTTTATCCCAGGCAGTAAATAGAAGAAGAATCTGCCTGAGTTTTCTATGATCTTAGCAGGTTGTAACTAAGATCCATTGCTGTTCTCACATATGTCTGAGGAGAGAGGTAACTTCAGCGGAAGAATGGCGTGCAGGTTACTCTGCTATGAGGTATGTGCAGTTACAATTTTTTCTAGAAATGGAAAATGCTAGAAAATGCTGCTGATACCGGATTAATGTAAGTTAAGCCTGAATACAGTGATTTAATAGCGACTGGTATCATGCTTACTCTCAGGGGTAATACCCTTATAAAATTGCAATATAAAACGTTTGCTGGCATGTTTAATCGTTTTTTATATATGCTTTGGTGATTTATTGGGGCCTAGTTTTTTCCACATGGCTAGGTTAAATTTTGCCTAGAAACAGTTTCCTGAGGCTTTCCACTGTTGTAGTATAAAAGTTACAGTTGGTGCAGTTAAAATTACAAACTGTGACATCCAGCTTCCCTCAGGAGTCCCCTGTATGCTATAGGACATCTCTAAAGGGCTCAAAGGCTTTCCAAAGTCGTTTATTGGGGAAGGTAGGGCCACAGCAGGCTGTGGCAGTTTGTTGTGTCTGTTAAAAAACGTCTATATCGTTTTTTTGATCCGTTTTTTTTAATTAAGGGGTTAATCATCCATTTGCAAGTGGGTGCAATGCTCTGTTAACTTATTACATACACTGTAAAAATTGTGTTTGATTTACTGCCTTTTTTCACTGTTTTTCAAATTTTGCCAAAATTTGTTTCTTTTAAAGGCACAGTACCGTTTTTTATATTTGCTTGTTAACTTGATTTAAAGTGTTTTCCAAGCTTGCTAGTCTCATTGCTAGTCTATACAAACATGTCTGACATAGAAGAAACTCCTTGTTCATTATGTTTAAAAGCCATGGTGGAACCCCCTCTTAGAATGTGTACTAAATGTACTGATTTCACTTTAAGCAATAAAGATCATATTCTGTTTTTTAAAAAAATTATCACCAGAGGAATCTGACGAGGGGGAAGTTATGCCGACTAACTCTCCCCATGTGTCAGATCCTTTGACTCCCGCTCAAGGGACTCACGCTCAAATGGCGCCAAGTACATCTAGGGCGCCCATAGCGATTACTTTACAAGACATGGCGGCAGTCATGGATAATACACTGTCAGCGGTATTAGCCAGACTACCTGAATTTAGAGGTAAGCGAGATAGCTCTGGGGTTAGACGAAATGCAGAGCATACTGACGCTTTAAGAACCATGTCTGATACTGCCTCACAATATGCAGAAGCTGAGGAAGGAGAGCTTCAGTCTGTGGGTGATGTTTCTGACTCAGGAAAGATGATGCAACCTGATTCTGATATTTCTACATTTAAATTTAAGCTTGAACACCTCCACGTGTTTCTCAGGGAGGTTTTAGCTGCTCTGAATGACTGTGATACAATTGCAGTGCCAGAGAAATTGTGTAGACTGGATAAATACTATGCAGTGCCGGTGTGTACTGATGTTTTTCCAATACCTAAAAGGTTTACAGAAATTATTAATAAGGAATGGGATAGACCAGGTGTGACGTTCTCTTCCCTTCCTATTTTTAGAAAAATGTTTCCAATAGACGCCACCACACGGGACTTATGACAGACAGTTCCTAAGGTGGAGGGAGCAGTTTCTTCTTTAGCAAAGCGTACTACTATCCCTGTCAAGGACAGTTGTGCTTTTTTAGATCCAATGGATACAAAATTTGAAGTTTACCTTAAGAAAATGTTTATTCAATAAGGTTTTATCCTATAGCCCCTTGCATGCATTACTCCTGTCACTGCTGCTGCGGCGTTCTGGTTTGAGTCTCTGGAAGAGGCTTTACAGGTAGCGACTCCATTGGATGACATACTTGGCAAGCTTAGAGCACTTAAGCTAGCCAATTCCTTTGTTTTCTGATGCCATTGTTCATTTGACTAAACTAACGGCTAAGAATTCTGGTTTTGCTATACAGGCGCGCAGGGCGCTATGGCTTAAATCATGGTCAGCTGACGTGACTTCAAAATCTAAGCTGCTTAACATTCCCTTCAAGGAGCAAACCCTTTTCGGGCCTGGTTTGAAGGAGATTATTGCTGATATCACTGGAGGAAAAGGTCATGCCCTTCCTCAGGACAGGTCCAACTCAAGGGCCAAACAGTCTAATTTTCGTGCCTTTCGAAACTTCAAGGCAAGTGCGGCATCAACTTCCTCTAATGCAAACAAGAGGGAACTTTTGCTCAGTCCAAGACGGTCTGGAGACCAAACCAGACCTGGGACAAAGGTAAGCAGGCCAAAAAGCCTGCTGCTGCCTCTAAGACAGCATGAAGGAACGGCCCCCTATCCGGTAACAGATCTAGTAGGGGGCAGACTTTCGCTCTTCGCCCAGGCGTGGGCAAAAGATGTCCAGGATCCCTGGGTGTTGGAAATTATATCCCAGGGATATCTTCTGGACTTCAAAGCTTCCCCCCCAAAAGGGAGATTTCACCTTTCACAATTATCTGCAAACCAGATAAAGAGAGAGGCATTCTTACACTGTGTACGAGACCTCCTAGTTATGGGAGTGATCCATCCAGTTCCAAAGGAGGAACAGGTACAGGGTTTTTACTCAAATCTGTTTGTGGTTCCCAAAAAAGAGGGAACCTTCAGACCAATTTTGGATCTAAAGATCTTAAACAAATTCCTCAGAGTTCCATCATTCAAAATGGAAACTATTCGTACCATCCTACCTATGATCCAGGAGGGTCAATATATGACTACAGTGGATTTAAAGAATGCTTATCTTCACATTCCGATAACAAAGATCATCATCGGTTTCTCAGGTTTGCCTTTCTAGACAGGCATTACCAGTTTGTAGCTCTTCCCTTTGGATTAGCTACAGCCCCAAGAATCTTTACGAAGGTTCTGGGGTCGCTTCTGGCGGTCCTAAGGCCGCGGGGCATAGCAGTGGCCCCTTATTTAGATGACATACTGATACAGGCGTCAAACTTTCAAATTGCCAAGTCTCATACGGACGTAGTACTGGCATTTCTGAGATCGCATGGGTGGAAAGTAAACGAGGAAAAGAGTTCTCTATCCCCACTCACAAGAGTTTCTTTCCTAGGGACTCTGATAGATTCTGTAGAAATTAAAATTTACCTGACGGAGTCCAGGTTATCAAAGCTTCTAAATTCCTGCCGTGTTCTTCATTCCATTCCGCGCCCTTCGGTGGCTCAGTGCATGGAAGTAATCGGCTTAATCGTAGCGGCAATGGACATAGTGCCATTTGCACGCCTACATCTCAGACCGCTGCAACTATGCATGCTCAGTCAGTGGAACAGGGATTACACAGATTTGTCCCCTCTACTAAATCTGGATCAAGAGACCAGGGATTCTCTTCTCTGGTGGCTATCTCGGGTCCATCTGTCCAAAGGTATGACCTTTCGCAGGCCAGATTGGACAATTGTAACATCAGATACCAGCCTTCTAGGTTGGGGTGCAGTCTGGAACTCCCTGAAGGCTCAGGGATTGTGGACTCAGGAGGAGACACTCCTTCCAATAAATATTCTGGAAGAGCGGTATTCAATGCTCTTCAGGCTTGGCCTCAGTTAACAACTCTGAGGTACATCAGATTTCAGTCAGACAACATCACGACTGGGGCTTACATCAACCATCAAGGGGGAACAAGAAGTTCCCTAGCGATGTTAGAAGTCTTAAAGATAATTCGCTGGGCAGAGACTCACTCTTGCCACCTATCAGCTATCCATATCCCAGGAGTAGAGAACTGGGAGGCGGATTTTTTAAGTTGTCAGACTTTTCATCCGGGAGAGTGGGAACTCCATCCGGAGGTGTTTGCACAATTGATTCATCGTTGGGGAAAACCAGAACTGGATCTCATGGCATCTCGCTAGAACGCCAAGCTTCCTTGTTACGGATCCAGGTCCAGGGATCCCAAGGCGACGCTAATAGATGCTCTAGCAGCGCCCTGGTCTTTCAACCTGGCTTATGTGTTTCCACCGTTTCCTCTGCTCCCTCGACTGATTGCCAAGGTCAAGCAGGAGAGAGCATCAGTGATTTTGATAGTGCCTGCGTGGCCACGCAGGAGCTGGTATGCAGATCTGGTGGACATGTCATCCTTTCCACCATGGACTCTGCCTCTGAGACAGGACCTTCTACTTTAGGGTCCTTTCAACCATCCAAATCTAATTTCTCTGAGACTGACTGCCTGGAGATTGAACGCTTGATTTTATCAAAGCGTGGCTTCTCCGAGTCAGTCATTGATACCTTAATACAAGCAAAAAAGCCTGTCACCAGGAAAATTTACCATAAAATATGGCGTACATATCTTTATTGGTGTGAATCCAAGGGTTAGGATTCCCAGGATATTATCTTTTCTCCAAGATGGTTTGGAAAAAGGATTGTCAGCTAGTTCCTTAAAAGGAAAGATTTCTGCTCTGTCTATTCTTTTGTACAAGCGTCTGGCAGATGTTCCAGACGTTCAGGCATTTTGTCAGGCTTTGCCTAGAATCAAGCCTGTGTTTAAACCTGTTGCTCCCCCATGGAGCTTAAATTTGGTTCTTAAGGTTCTTCAAGGAGTTCCGTTTGAACCTCTTCATTCCATAGATATCAAACTTTTATCTTGGAAAGTTCTGTTTTTGGTAGCTATTTCCTCGGCTCGTAGAGTCTCCAAGTTATCTACTTTACAATGTGATTCTCCTTATCTGATCTTCCATACGGATAAGGTAGTCCTGCGTACCAAACCTGGGTTTTTACCTAAGGTGGTATCTAACAAGAATATCAATCAAGAGATTGTTGTTCCATCCTTGTGTCCTAATTCTACTTCAAAGAAGGAACGTCTATTACACAATCTGGATGTAGTTCGTGCTTTAAAGTTTTACTTACAAGCTACTAAAGATTTTTGTCAAACATCTGCTTTGTTTGTTGTCTACTCTGGACAGAGGAGAGGTCAAAAGGCTTCGGCAACCTCTCTTTCTTTTTGGCTAAGAAGCATAATCCGCTTAGCCTATGAGACTGCTGGCCAGCAGCCTCCTGAAAGGATTACTGCTCATTCTACTAGAGCTGTGGCTTCCTCTTGGGCCTTTAAAAATTAGGCTTCTGTTGAACAGATTTGCAAGGCGGCGACTTGGTCTTCGCTTCATACTTTTTCAAAATTCTACAAATTTGATACTTTTGCTTCTTCGGAGGCTATTTTTGGGAGAAAGGTTTTACAGGCAGTGGAACCTTCCGTTTAAGTACCTGCCTTGTCCCTCCCTTCATCCGTGTACTTTAGCTTTGGTATTGGTATCCCACAAGTAATGGATGATCTGTGGACTGGATACACCTTACTAGAGAAAACACAATTTATGCTTACCTGATAAATTTATTTCTCTTGTGGTGTATCCAGTCCACGGCCCGCCCTGTCATTTTAAGGCAGGTAATTTTTTCATTTAAACTACAGTCACCACTGCACCCTATGGTTTCTCCTTTCTCTGCGTGTTTTCGGTCGAATGACTGGATATGGCAGTTGGGGGAGGAGCTATATAACAGCTCTGCTGTGGGTGTCCTCTTGCAACTTCATGTTGGGAATGAGAATATCCCACAAGTAATGGATGATCCGAGGACTGGATACACCACAAGAGAAATAAATTTATCAGGTAAGCATAAATTGTGTTTTTGTGATGTGTGTGTATAGCAGTGTATTGTGTAGTTTGCATAATATATATATATATATATATATATATATATATATATATATATAAATAAAAGAAAGGAGCCTCTCACAGCACCATTTATCATATAGGCCTAGGTAATCAACCCTGATCTGCAATTTAAATATTTAGCAGACCAGGGGTGCTGGACAGTAGTGCCATATTGGATAAAAAACAAAAAGAAAAAATGGTTCAAGAACCACAAAGTCTACTATAGCCTGCACTGATTAATAAAGGGCAAATATTAAGCTCCAGAAAGGTAGGTACAGATGGACAAAGTGAAAAACCACACTGATACAGTAACCTGTGCTAAATCACACCATTTAATAATTACCGCAAATTCAAAATTGCAATTCCCCAAACAAAAATATAAAATAAAATAAAAATAAACACATAGGTAAAGTAGTAACCACAGATACTAATTGTGTTGACACAGATAGACTAATCATATGACCTCTGTACTCCCCTTTCTATCGACCGGATGACAGCCGTTTGAGGAGCAAAATAGAGGTTGAGTCTATTAATCCCTGTACATCAGTTGATCTACGGAAATTAAAAGAGCGCTAGGGTAAGTGTCAATATTCACCTTTATTTGCAGCAGAAAAAGCCGGACTTAACAGCGTGAAGAGATTAAAGGCACAGTGCGGACCGTCTAAGGATGGGTCAGGTGAGAAAAGAATTATCCCTGATACAGGTATCCGTTTGCCTCTTTTTAAGTTGACTTTCTGAAATTTGCTGCATTAGCCACCCTAGCGATCTGGTAGAACAGATTTATCTACTTATGATCACAAGATTGTACTACTCTATGTTGGACGCTATATGAAGTTCACTAAATACAGGGGTTATACAACTCTAGCAGCTCCCTCTTATTGTCTACAGTTTTTCCTCTGTTTATTCAAGCACCATCATCTAAGGAGAACTTTGTGTTGATGTCCTTTAATAACATGAACTACATGCACTTCAGGAATTTTATCAGTGCATTCATATAATTTTCTTTGGACATTACCATAAAATTTGCCTCCCGGGATGGTACCAAAACAGAGGTCATATGACTAGTCTATCTGTGTCGACACAATTAGTATCTGTGGTTACTACTTTACCTATGTGTTTATTTTTATTTTATTTTATATTTTTGTTTGGGGAATTGCAATTTTGAATTTGCTGTAATTATTAAATGGTGTGATTTAGCACAGGTTACTGTATCAGTGTGGTTTTTCACTTTGTCCATCTGTTCCTACCTTTCTGGAGCTTAATATTTGCCCTTTATTAATCAGTGCAGGCTATAGTAGACTTTGTGGTTCTTGAACCATTTTTTCTTATTGTTTTATATATATATATATATATATATATATATATATATATATATATATATATATATATATATATATATATATATTTATAAATACATATATACACATATACATATACCCCCATATATACATTCTGCACAATAGTATGGGTTGGTGTATAGCTTGGCTTGGGTGAGTCACAGTCATTACTATGACATCATAAATATATACACATGATGCATAATAGTATAAGTTTGGTGAGTAGCTTGGCTTTGCTGAGTAATGTGGTCACAGTCATTACTATGACATCATAAATATATACACATGATGCACAATAGTATAAGTTTGGTGAGTAGCTTAGCTTGGCTGAGTTATGTGGTCACAGTCATTACTATGAAATCACAAAGCGATCAAGGCTTCTTCTCACACCTGCTATATTTCATTACTTAAGTTGCTGATAACCTACAGTGAATACTGACTTCAGTTGCTATTGGGATTCAGTAAATACTAACTACAACTTCTGCTGAACTTCATGGAACACTAAGAGGTATTTATAACTGTTTTATATAGCTTATACGACATAACATTTATACTATGCATCCATAGTTTTAATTGATTTATATGTTCTATCTTTACTCATTTGTATTAACAAATAGGGGTAAAATAGTGTAGTTCAGCTTTGCTTAGCAGTCACTATACTATATCTAGCTCATTATATACACAGATGTAAAGGCTCAGATTGAAACTATAATAATGTTGCTCTTGCGTGCACAAGATTCAAAACATCGAAGGACACTTCAAACCTGGTTCCTCATTCCTCCCAGAAGGTAACACCTCCAAATAAGTGGTATTCATAAGTGCCTCATCAAATTGCTGTCAAAATACTAAAAGACTGACTTGATTCCTTGAACCCTACTCGATTGACACCCCTTTTAAGTAGCAGCAGACAGAGGCTCATTGCCGGTCCAGTGCTGAGTTCCAGGAGCCTGTATAGGCAGGAGAGCTTTTGCCGGTGCTCTGGTCTTTACCTTTTCTCCATGACAAAATAAGCATTGCCATGTTTAAATGTAGATTTTTTAAAGTATTGGAGATATTTTAAAAGGGATTTAATGGTTGTTTGCTATTATTTTAAACTTAAATATAAATTTGAAAATATATGTTTATGTTTAAAATAATACTAAGCAATCATTAAATCCTTTTTTACGATATCTACAATACTTTGAACAACAAGCATTGTACATGACTATACATAAAATTTAAACATTGACCCCTAATCTCCCATAACCTAAAACTAACTGTAGAAGCTAAGGCCCTACACATAATATTCAATATTTAAATGATGCATTGTTATGTAGAATGCATTGACCGATATTTAAGAAGCACCGGGTGGACAAGGCTCGCTCCACCGAACCTGTCCGCCCGGTATAGCAGGCAGTGGGCAGCAATACACTGCCTGCATTTATTATTGCACCAGCAGCTGCTAGTACAATGCCACTTCTTGCTAGCGCTCAGCCAATCGCGTGCCAGCAGAGGCTGTCAATCACCCTGGTCGGACTTGTCCGGGGTGATGCTAGTCCATCAGCTGAGAGCTAGCGAGCAGGTTAGGAAGCAGCTGTCTGATGACCACTGATTCTTAACTATTGGCTGCATGCTCTCTTATGTAAGCCTTCACTGAGGCTACATAAAACTGCAACTCACAGCTTTATACATTTCACCCATAATGTTTAAATATTTGCATATAAATAAAAATGTAATTAATGTTGCTTGTTGTGTTTATTATTTCTAATTAAAGACAGTATCATTAATATTATAGGTCTACAGAACTGCATGCTTGCTTTCATCGGGGATCCCTCTTCTTCATGCGTTTGCAGCCTCACACTGAAATCCCGGAAGCGTGGAACTCCAATATATGGGGGTACCACTTAAATCCAAGTGGCTGATTTCAAATCAGTCAGTCCCTATTGGCTGATTTAAATCAGCCAATAGCAAGAACTTTTTTAAAATTTAAATTCTAATTATCCTTTTCTATTGAATGATTAGAATTTAAAATTAAAAAAGTTCTTGCTATTGGCAGATTCAAATTTACCAATAGGAATTGACTGATTTTAAATCAGCCAATTGAAATTAAGTGTACCCCTATATATTGGGGTTCCACGATTTCAGGATCTCAGTGTGCGGAGGTGACCCCAGGAAGAGGGTTCTCCGATGATAGACAAAGAATAGAAGATTGCGGAGCATGGGCCGCAGAAGAGGCCACGGAAGTCCAACACTGCCGCCACGAAGATGGGCCCCCGGTGCCTGGACCTTGGATGATGAGGGCCCTGGCATTGAAGAACATTGCCCAGCAGAGGCGGCGGAAGAGGCCGTGGAAGTCTGCCTCCACTGTTGTGAAGATGGACCCCTGGTGCCTGGACCCATCAACTGTGAGTAACACTTTTAGGGTTAATTAGGGGATTTTTTTTTTTTTTAATAGGATTTGTTATTTTTAATTTTATATTTTAGGCTAGGTTTTTTTAGTTAGAATTAGTTACTTTAGGGGATGGGGGTTTCTTTAATGTAGATTAAAAATGTTCATATAAAGCTAAGATCATTTTAGGGCAATGCCCTACAAAAGCCCCTTTTAACCTCTTAATGACCAGCGACATACCCTGTACGTCACTGGTCTTTCTATGTGGATGTGTTTTTTAATAGTGCAGTCTCGCCGCCAGTGTCAAGTCCTGCGTTATTACAACTAGACAGACCCTTAACATCCAGCAATGCACAGGGTACATCGAGGTGTTTAAGAGGTTAAGGGCTATTGTAATTTATTTTAGTGTTAGGGTTTAGGAGTATAATGATTTCCTTTTATTTTGGATACTGTAGTTTATTTTTTTATGTAACTTTGTCGTTTTGTTTTTTTGCTTAGCTTTTTTTGTAATTTAGTGGGGTTAGTTTAGAGGGGGGGTAGTTTAGAGGGGAGTTAGGTGTTATGTATAGTGGGGTTAGATTTTATTTGGGGTTTGGCAGTTTGTTTGTTTTTATTTTTAATTTTTAATCAATTTTTTAATATTTCTAACTTAGGGGGTTTGGTTTAGAGGGGGATAGGTGTTAATTTAGTTTGCATTTGGAGTTTATGGTGGCATAGGGTTTTATAGTTAGCGACATAGAGGTTAAAAGTTTGTTGATTGTGGTGGGTATATTGCGGGATAGGGGTTTATAGTTTATTGCTGTGGGTACATGGCGGCAAAGGTGTTAATAGTTAGTTGATTTCAGTGGGTTTATAGTGGCAACGGGTTTATAGTTAGTGACATAGGGGTAAATAGTTAGTTGATTACGGTGGGTATATGGTGGCATAGGGATTAATAGTTAGTTGATTGCGGTAAGTTTATGGCAGCATATGAGTTAATAGTTTGTTGATTGTGGTGGGTATATGGTGGCATAGGGATTAATAGTTAGTTGATTGCGGTGAGTTTATGGCAGCATAGGAGTTAATAGTTTGTTGATTGCGGTGAGTATATGGTGGCATGGGGTTTATACTTATGACATAGGGGTTTATAGTTGATTGCTGTGGATATGTGGTAGTTTAGAGGCTAATAGTTAGCAACTTGCGGTGGGTATGTGGCAGCATAGGGGTTAATAGATAGATACGATGGGTATGTAAAAGCTTAGATGTTTACTAGTTTACTGTTAGTTTGCGATTGTGGGGTACTTAGTTTAGAGGTATTAGGATTAGCGGTTAGGCACAGCAGTTTTATTCTAGGGATCCTTTAGTATACATTGCTAATATGATCAGCGATTCAGGGTGATGCTTAAGCCAGCATTGCTGACCAATGGCGTGTATAGTAAATGCCTCTCGGCGATGCTGCTATGTCGGGAGCTTGGAATATTCCTACAAGCTTGCTCAACATAGCAACGGATCTCTTAGAATATTTTATATAATAATTTCTAAATTATGTCTATTTCCACTCCTACTGCATCATGTGATAGCCATCAGCCAATCACAAATGCATATACATACAGTATATAGTCAGCTGTGAGACCGATTGCAATTAAGTCATTTCTCACTACATTGATCCGGCCGGGATTGCCATTGCATCCTTTAGAACATATCCCAATAAAAATTATTAAAATTCATGATTAAATATATTGCATTACAAGTTAATCCAAGTATGATTCTTTATCTACCTAATTATTCACACAACATACCAGCAAAAAGACCTCCCAGGAGACTGCCCACATTCTATGCATATAATTGTCTTAAACAACAAACATTTTTTCACATTTGTTTTATTTCCATTTTTTTCCTTTTCTTTTTCATTTTTTACGATTCTTTATCTACCTAATTACTCACACAACATAACCAGCAAAAAAATCTCCCAGGAGATTGCCCACATTCTATAAACCTCCTCGTCTTGCCCAGCAAACATTTTTTCACATTTCTTTTCTTTCTTTTATTTTTTCCTTTCCTTTTTTCCCCCCTTTTTTATTATGTCTATTACCAATTTCAACTGTGATTTATTTGAGGATTATCTGCAGTTAAACCTTAAAAAATACAGACAAACAGACAACGTTTAACATTTTTTTATAACCAAATTATAACGAATATTCTGCATAAATGTTACTGTATAATTTAATTCTCAATTAAAATTAAAATAATAAAAAAGAATAATAATATTAAAATTTAAAAAAAAATATTTTATTTTTATGGTTGTTTTCATTTTAAATAGCTATTTACTTTGCAGAACTCATATGATTTTCTTTCATATCCACTGCTCCTCTGAGTGGATTTTTTTTGGTGGCAGAGTGGAATGGAGGCGGGGGAGGGCATGGATTTGTCACAATGTTTCTTTTTTGTCTTTTACTATAGTTGTTTAGAAGGTAGTTTTTTACATTTGTTTTTTTAAACAACTTCTTTGTTATCATGAAAAAGTATATTTTAATGGTTGTTTTTATTTTAAAAAGCTATTTACTTTAAATAACATATGAATTGATTTATGCAAAGCGACATGTCCATTGTTCCTCTGAGTGGCATTTGTTTGGTGGCAGAGTGAACTGGAGCAGGGTGAGGGCAGGGGTTTGTCACACTTTGTTTTTCTTTAGTTGTTAAGAGAAGGTAGTTTGTAACTTTTTTTTTTTTAAATCACTATGGTGTTATATTTGAGTGTATTTTAATGGTTGATTTCATTTTAAATAGCTATTAAAGTTACAGAACTCATATCATTTTCCTTCATGCAAAGTGATATATCCCCTGCTCCTCTGAGTGGAATTTTTTTGGTGGCGGAGTGGAGTGGAGGCGTGTGAGGGCAGGGATTTGTCACAATGTTTTTTGTTTTTTTCTTTAGTTGTTTAGAAGGTAGTTTGTGACTTTTTAAAAAAAACAACATATTTTTGTTATATAAAAGAGTATTTTAGGGGGAACTTCCGGGCAAAGGCCATTATAGGTCACAATATTGTGTGCTGTTTTAGTTATCAAGATCTGTCTGTTAAATATCACTTTCCTAGGCGCCATCTGGTATTGAATGCAGTGGATCATATAGTAACTAAAGATTCTCAGCCAGTAGATACGATTATTTTAATGATTGCTGGTATCAGCTATATTCCTGGACTTTTCTGAGGCTGAGGCCTACCACCACCACCCCTTGACAATCCTCGGAGATCTGCTGTATCACAGCTCCAAGGGTGCGCTGCTTTATTTTGGCTTCAACAATATGTAAGACAACTTACTGATTAACCAGATAAAAGTGCGTTTCTTGGAACATTTTAATAAGATTTAAAAGAGAATTACTACAATCCTCAATTTTGTTCAACAGCCAACGGAGCATGGCCTTACTAGCCCTGATCCGTAGGAGCTCTCAGTGATTTCTACAACCTCAGAAGATGATATCTTGGAAGCCTCTCAACTTACTTTTCTATATTCCGGAGATGAAGTTATGATGAGCGATCCTACAGAAGCTTGCGAGGATAGCACTTGCAGCGAGGATGTGATTGACCCACAAAGATTTTTGCGATAACACCCCATCTTTCCAACAACTGCTTGGGCCCTAAAGCTGACGGCGTGCCACATAGATATATGGGGGTCCATTTATCATTGTGCGGACGGACATTCTTTAGATATATCAGTGAAAGAAGAAAAAATAAGGTAGGAATAGTAAAATTGAAATCAGTTGATGGTAGAATAATAGAAGGAGATAAGCAGATTGCAGACTGTCTCAATGATTACTTCTGTTCTGTTTTCACAAAAGATTGTGAAGATACAATGTCTACATTAAGGGATGCTTGAAAAATAGAAACAAGCTTAACAGTAATCTTTTTACAGAGGATGAGGTTTTGTTAGCATTATCAAAAATAAATGTTAAAAAGGCAGTGGGTCCTGATAATATTCATCTAAGGGTTTTAAAAGAACTTCGATCAGTGCTAACTGTCCCATTAAGTGATCTGTTTAATCAGTCACTATTAACAGAAGCTGTCCCAGATGATTGGAGAATAGCAAATGTAATACCTCTTCATAAAAAGGGCAGTAGAGAAGAATCTGGCAACTACAGGCCAGTTAGTTTAACTTCAGTAGTAGGGAAATTAATGAAAAGCCTCTTAAAAGAAAGAATTATGACTTACATAAAGACAAACAATTTAGAGGACCAAAATCAGCATGGTTTTACTTCAGGGAGATCATGTCAGACTAATCTAATTGACTTCTTTGATTATGTAACAAAAGTATTAGACAAGGGTGGAGCAGTTGATGTAGCATATCTAGATTTCAGCAAAGCATTTGACACCGTCCCACACAATAAACTAATTCACAAACTATATCTCCTTAGTCTAGATTCAAAAATTGTGAACTGGGTGGAATGCTGGCTTAAGGACACAAAACAAAGTGTCTT
The DNA here is from genome assembly GCF_027579735.1 of Bombina bombina. Lineage (NCBI taxonomy): Eukaryota > Metazoa > Chordata > Amphibia > Anura > Bombinatoridae > Bombina > Bombina bombina. The sequence goes on from NC_069502.1 coordinate 71,395,892, forward strand.
AGTAAATGGAGTTCATTCAGCAGAGGAGGCTGTTACTAGTGGTGTTCCTCAGGGGTCAGTTCTGGGGCCTGTTTTGTTTAACATATTTATCTGCGATATCAGCAAAGGGCTACAGGGGAAAGTATGTCTCTTTGCAGATGATACAAAAATTTGCAACAGAGTAGATGTTCCAGGGGGGGTAGACAAAATGAGAAGTGATATACAACAATTAGAGGATTGGACAAACGACTGGGATCTAAAGTTTAACACAGCAAAGTGTAAAATAATGCATTTAGGGAAGAAAAATCCAAATGTTAATTACAGACTCAATGACACTTTACTGACTGTTACAGATGAGGAACAGGACTTGGGAATTATTATTTCAGATGATTTAAAACTTAGTAAACAATGTAGTAATGCAGCGAGTAATCCTAGCAGAATGCTTGGATGTATTGGTAGAGGTATTTGCAGCAGAAATAGTAAGGTTCTAATGCCACTTTATAGATCATTAGTTAGGCCTCATCTTGAGTATTGTGTGCAGTTCTGGAGGCCATATCTTCAGAAGGATATTAACAAACTTGAATCTGTGCAAAGGAGGGCTACCAAAATGGTACATGGTCTAAAAAATAAAACTTACCAGGATAGGCTCAATTACCTAAATATGTATAGCTTAGAGGAGAGAAGGGAAAGAGGTGATATGATAGCAACTTTCAAGTACATTAAAGGGTTTAGTAAAACTGAGGCTGTGGGTATTTTACATAAAATGGAAAATTCAAGAACAAGGGGTCATGAGCTCAAGCTAAAGGGTAGTAGATTCAGGAGTAATTTGAGGAAGCACTTCTTTACAGAAAGAGTGATTGATTTATGGAATAAACTTCCTCAAGAGGTAGTAGCAACAAACACTGTGGGGGACTTTAAAAATGCATGGGACGAGCATAAGGCTATCCTATGAACTAGATAAGTTTATACTGTTAGGTAAGGTCGGGCAGACTTGCTGGGCCTATGGCTCTTATCTGCCGTCAATATCTATGTTTCTATGTTTCTATGATCCGCTATAGCGAATCATTTCCGCCGCACATCGATAAATGCTGACAGATACACTGTCGGCATTTATCATTGCACCAGCAATTCTTGTGAACTGCTGGTGCAATATCGCCCCCTGCAGATGCGCAGACAATCGGCCTTTAGCAGGGGGTGTCAATCAACCCGATTGTATTTGATTGGGTTGATTTGTGGCGATATCTGTCCACCACCTCAGAGCAGGCAGACAGGTTATGGAGTAACCTGAAGGCTTGCCAAATACACGGGGCATCAAGCTCCGTTCGCAGCTTGATATATAGACCCCATGGTCAGCTGTGAGACCGATCGCCATGAAGGACTTTCTCAAAACATTGATCCGGGCCAGGATGGCCATTGCATCCTTCTGCACATATCGCAATAAAAAATATAAAAATTCATGAATAAATCTATTGCATTACAAGTTAATCCAAGTATGATTCTTTATCTACCTAATTACTCACAAAACATAATCAGCAAATAGATCTCCCAGGAGGCTGCCCACATTTTATAAATATAGTTGTCTTGCACAACAAACATTTTTTCACATGTTTTTCCTTTCCTTTTTTTCCCTTTTTTATTATGTCTATTACAAATTGCAACTGTTATATATCTGAAGATTATCTGCAGTTATACCTTAAAAAAAAAAAAAAAAAAGTCGGATATCATATATAAATGCAATACAATGTTTAACATTTTTTCATAATGAAATTGTACCGAATTTTCTGCATAAATGTCACTGTATAATTTAATTCTCAATAAAAATTAAAATAATAAAAAAATAATAATAACATTAAAATTAAAAATTAAAAAAAATATTTTAATTGTTATCATTTTAAATAGCTATTTAGGTTGCAGAACTTATATGATTTTTGTTTTATGCAAAGTGACATATCCACTGCTCCTCTGAGTGGCATTTTTTTGGTGGCGGAGTGGAGTGGAGGTGGGTGAGGGCAGGGATTTGTCACAATGTTTCTTTTTTCTCTTTTTCTATAGTTGTTTAGAAGGTAGTTTTTGACATTTGTGTTTTCTAAATAACTACTCTGTTATCATGAAAAAGTATATTTTAATGGTTGTTTTTATTTTTAATAGCTATTTACTTTAAATAACGTATACAAATTTATTTATGCAAAGTGACATCCCACTGCTCCTCTGAGTGGCATTTTTGGTGGCGGAGTGGAGTGGAGGTGGGTAAGGGCAGGGGTTTGTCACACTTTTTTTTTCTTTTTTTTTTTTGTTGTTTAGAAGGTAGTTTGTGACTTTTAAAAAAAAAAAAATAACCATTATGTTGTTATATAAGAGTGTATTTTAATGGTAGATTTAATTTTAAATAGCTATTAACATTGCAGAACACATATGATTTTCTTTCATGTAAAGTGACATATCCACTGCTCCTCTAAGTGGCATTTTTTTGGTGGCGGAGTGGAGTGGAGGTGGGTGAGGGCAGGGATTTGTCACAATGTTTCTTTTTTCTCTTTTTCTATAGTTGTTTAGAAGGTAGTTTTTGACATTTGTGTTTTCTAAATAACTACTCTGTTATCATGAAAAAGTATATTTTAATGGTTGTTTTTATTTTTAATAGCTATTTACTTTAAATTACTTATGAATTTATTTATGCAAAGTGATATCCCACTGAGTGGCATTTTTTTGGTGGCGGATTGGAGTGGAGGTGGGTGAGGGCAGGGGTTTGTCACACTTTTTTTTCTTTTTTTTTAGATGTTTAGAAGGTAGTTTGTGACTTTTTAAAAAAATAAAATATAGCCACTATGGGCCCGATCCGATATTATTTTGCGCTGGTTTGGTATCCTATATACGGCGTAACCTAGAAGTTACGCTCATATATTTCTGCTGTCGCCCATAGTTTTTTGGGCCATAGGCAGGTATACCAAACCAGCGCAGTTTGGTTTCCAATATACAGCGTAAGTACATGGCAAAAATGGAGAAATCTTACTCCATTTTCACCTCGCCACAAAAAGCAGCCGTAGTAAGCCTTACGCTGTCTATTGGAGCCCCGTAACTCCCTAAACTAGCTACAAAATAAACCTAACACCTAACGCATGCGCAATGTCTAACTACCTGTCAACCGCGATCTGCTAAATAAAACCTAACACCTAACGCATGCGCAATGTCTATCTACCTGTCAACCGCGATCCCCCGCCGCAATCGCTAATAAAGTGTTTAACCCCTAAACCGCCGCTCCCGGACCCCACCGCCACCTACATTAACTACCCCCTAATGTGATCCCCCATACAACGTCGCCAACTATATTAAACTACCCCCTAAAGTGAGCCCCCTACACCGCCGCCATCTACCTTACCTACCCACTAAAGTAAGCCCCTTACACCGCCGCCATCTACCTTACCTACCCCCTAAAGTGAGCCCCTACCCCGCCGCCATCTACCTTTAATTAATTTAACCTTTAAATTAATTAACCCCTAATTTAATCCCCCTACCCCGCCGCCAGCTATATTAAATTAATTAACCCCTAATTTAATCCCCCTACCCCGCCGAAACCTATATTAAATTAATTAACCCCTAATTTAATCCCCCTACCCCGCCACCACCTATATTAAATTATTTAACCCCTAATTTAATCCCCTACCCCGCCGCCAGCTATATTAAATTAATTAACCCCTAATTTAATCCCCCCTACCCCGCCACCACCTATATTAAATTAATTAACCCCTAATTTAATCCCCCTACCCCACCACCACCTATATTAAATTAATTAACCCCTAATTTAATCCCCCTACCCCGCCGCCAGCTATATTAAATTATTTAACCCCTAAAATATTAAACTATCCCTACCACTAAACCTAAGTCTAACCCTACAAATAGCCCTGAAAAGGGCTTTTTGCGTGGCATTACCCCAAAATAAACTGCTCTATTGCCAGCCCTTAAAAGGGCTTTTTGCAGGGCATGCCCCAAAGAAAACTGCTCTTTTACCAGCCCTTAAAAGGGCTTTTGGCCGGGCTTTGTCACAAAGTAAACTGCTCTTTTGCATCTAATCTAAATCCCCCTACACCGCCGCCACCTATAATAAATGTATTAACCCCTAATCTAAACCCCCTACACCGCCGCCACCTATATTAAACACATTGACCCCTAATCTAATCCCCCTACACTGCTGCCAGCTATATTAACTATATTAACCCTAATTATATTAGGGTTAATATAGTTAATATAGTTATTATATTATATATATTAACTATATTAACCCTAATTATATTAGGGTTAATATAGTTAATATCGTTATTATATTATATATATATTAAGTATAATAACCCTATCTAACTCTAACATCCCTAACTAAACTCTTATTAAAATAAATCTAATATTAATATTATTAATTAAAATATTCCTATTTAAATCTAAATACTTACCTATAAAATAAACCCTAAGATAGCTACAATGTAATTAATAATTACATTCTAGCTATTTTAGGGTTTATATTTATTTTACAGGTAACTTGGTATTTATTTTAACTAGGTACAATAGCTATTAAATAGTTAATAACTATTTAATAGCTACCTAGTTAAAATAATTACCAATTTACCTGTAAAATAAATCCTAACCAAAGTTACAAATAGACCTACACTATCAATAAATTAAATAAACTACAAATATCTAACTAAAATACTATTAAACTAAACTAAATTAAAAAAACAAACACTAAATTACAAAAAATAAAAAAAGATTACAAGACTTTTAAGCTAATTACACCTATTCTAAGCCCCCTAATAAAATAATAAAGCCCCCCAAAATAAAAAAAATCCCTAACCTATTCTAAATTAAAAAAGTTAGCTCTTTTACCTTACCAGCCCTTAAAAGGGCCTTTTGCGGGGCATGCCCCAAAGAAAACTGTTCTTTTTCCTTTAAAAAAAAATCACAATACCACCCCCCCAACATTACAACCCACCACCGGGCAATGTCTTCAATCAAGCGGCAGTGAAGTCTTCTTCCATCCGGCAATGTCTTCAATCAAGCGGCAAAGAAGTCTTCTTCCATCTGGGCGATATCTTCAAGCAAGTGGCAGAGTCTTCTTCCATCTGGCGATGTCTTCAAGCAAAGCGGCATCTTCAATCTTCTTTCTTCGCTCCTCCGCCACGGAGCATCCATCCGGCATGACGACTTCCCGACGAATGAGGTTCCTTTAAATGACGTCATCCAAGATGGCGTCCGTCAAATTCCGATTGGCTGATAGGATTCTATCAGCCAATCGGAATTAAGGTAGAAAAATCTGATTGGCTGATTGAATCAGCCAATCAGATTCAAGTTCAATCCGATTGGCTGATTGGTTCAGCCAATCTTGGAAGCATCTCCACTTACCTTTCTATGTTCCAGAGATGTGATTGACCCACAAGGATTTTTGCGACAACACCCCATCTCTCCAACTACTGCTCGGGCCCTTAGGTTAACGGTATGCCACGTATATATATGGTCAGCTGTGAGACCGATCGCCATGAAGGACTTTTTTACTACATTGATCTGGGCCAGCATAGCAATTGCATCCTTCGGCAGATATCGCAATAAAATATATTAAAATTCATGAATAAATCTATTGCACTACAAGTTAATCCAAGTATGATTCTTTATCTACCTAATTATTCACACAACATAACCAGCAAAAAGACCTCCCAGGAGACTGCCCACATTCTATACATGTAATTGTCTTGCACAACAAACATTTTTTCACGTTTGTTTTCTTTCCATTTTTTTCCTTTTCTTTTTTTTTCCTTTTTTATTATGTCTATTACAAATTTCAACTGTAATATATCTGAAGATTATCTGCAGTTATACTATTTAAAAAAAAAAAAAAAAAGCCAGATATCATATATAAATGCAATAAAATGTTTAACATTTTTTCATAATGAAATAGTAACGACTTTTCTGCATAAATGTTACTGTATAATTTATTTCTCAATAAAAATTCAAATAATAAAAAAAATAATAATAAAATTAAAAATTAATTTTTTTTTTTTAATTGTTATAATTTTAGATAGCTATTTAGGTTGCAGAACTTATATGATTTTCGTTTTATGCAGAGTGACATATCCACTGCTCCTCTGAGTGGCATTTTTTTGGTGGCGGAGTGTAGTGGAGGTGGGTGAGGGCAGGGATTTGTCACAATGTTTCTTTTTTTCTCTTTTTCTATTGTTGTTTAGAAGGTAGTTTTTGACATTTGTTTTTTTTTTAAATAACTACTTTGTTATCATGAAAAAGTATATTTTAATGGTTGTTTTTATTTTTAATAGCTATTTACTTTAAATAACATCCAAATTTATTTATGCAGAGTGACATCCCACTGCTCCTCTGAGTGGCATTTTTTTGGTGGCAGAGTGGAGTGGAGGTGGGTGAGGGCATGGATTTGTCACAATGTTTCTTTTTTTCTCTTTTTCTATAGTTGTTTCGAAGGTAGTTTTTGAAATTTGTTTTTTTAAAATAACTACTCTGTTATCATGAAAAAGTATATTTTAATGGTTGTTTTTATTTTAAATAGCTATTTACTTTAAATAACATCCAAATTTAGTTATGCAAAGTGACATCCCACTGCTCCTCTGAGTGGCATTTTTTTGGTGGCGGAGTGGAGTGGAGGTGGGTGAGGGCAGGGGTTTGTCACACATTTTTTTTCTTTTTTTTAGTTGTTTAGAAGGTAGTTTGTGACTTTTTAAAAAAAAAAAAAAACACTATGTTGTTATATAAGAGTGTATTTTAATGGTAGATTTCATTTTAAATAGCTATTAACATTGCAGAACTTATATGATTTTCTTTCATGCAAAGTGACATATCCACTGCTCCTCTGAGTGGAATTTTTTTGGTGGCGGATGGAGTAGAGGCGGGTGAGGGCAGGGATTTGTCACAATGTTTTTTTTCTTTTGCTGTTTAGAATGTAGTTTGTAACTTTTTTAAAAAACAATCGCTATGTTGTTATATAAAAGAGTATTTTAAGGGGGAACGTCCGGGTGAAGGTCATTATAGTTCGCAATATCGTGTGCTGCTTTAGTTATCGACATATTAAAATTAAAAAAAAAAATATATATTTTAATTGTTATCATTTTAAATAGCTATTTAGGTTGCAGAACTTATATGATTTTCGTTTTATGCAGAGTGACATATCCACTGTTTCTCTGAGTGGCATTTTTTTGGTGACGGAGTGGAGTGGAGGTGGGTGAGGGCAGGGGTTCGTCACACTTTTTTTTAATTGTTTAGAAGGTAGTTTGTGACTTTTTTTTAAAAAAAATAACCACTATGTTGTTAAATACGATTGTATTTTAATGGTAGATTTCATTTTAAATAGCTATTAACATTGCAGAACATATATGATTTTCTTTCATGCAAAGTGACATATCCACTGCTCCTCTGAGTGGAATTTCTTTGGTGGCGGAGTGGAGTGGAGGTGGGTGAGGGCAGGGATTTGTCACAATGTTTTTTTTTTCTTTTTACTTTTGCTGTTTAGAATGTAGTTTGTTAATTTTTTTTTAAAAACATCCAAACTTCCAGGTGAAGGTCATTATAGGTCGCAATATCGTGTGCTGCTTTAGTTATCGACATCTATCTGCTAAATATAATTTTCCTAGGCGCCATCTGATAATGAATGCAGTGGATTATATAGTAACTAAAGATTCTCAAACAGTAAACACGATTATTTTAATGATTGCTGATGTCAGCTATACTCCGTGACTTTTCTGAGGCTGAGGCCTACCACCACCCCGCCTCGACAACCCTCTAAGATCTGCTGTATTGCAGCTCCATTGGTGCGCTGCTTTATTTTGGCTTCAACAATGTGGAAGAGAGTTTACTGCTTAACTCGATAAAAGTGCGTTTCTTGGAACATTTTAATAAGATTGAAAAGAGAATTACTACAATCCTCAATCTTGTTCAACAGCCAATGGAGCATGGCCTTACTAGCCCTGATCCGGAGGAACTCTACGTGATTTCTACACCCTCGGAAAACGATGTCTTGGAAGCCTCTCCACTTACCTTTCTATGTTCCAGAGATGAAGTTATGATGAGCAACTACAGCGATCCTACAGAAGCTTGCGAGGATAGCAGCTGCAGCGAGGATATGATTGACCCACAAGGATTTTTGCGACAACACCCCATCTCTCCAACTACTGCTCGGGCCCTTAAGTTAACGGTATACCACATAGATATATGGTCAGCTGTGAGACCGATCGCCATGAAGGACTTTTTTACTATATTGATCTGGGCCAGCATAGCAATTGCATCCTTCGGCAGATATCGCAATAAAATATATTAAAATTCATGAATAAATCTATTGCACTACAAGTTAATCCAAGTATGATTCTTTATCTACCTAATTATTCACACAACATAACCAGCAAAAAGACCTCCCAGGAGACTGCCCACATTCTATATATGTAATTGTCTTGCACAACAAACATTTTGTCACGTTTGTTTTCTTTCCTTTTTTTTCCTTACCTATTTTTCCCTTTTTTATTATGTCTATTACAAATATCAACTGTTATATATCTGAAGATTATCTGCAGTTATACCTTAAAAAAAAAAAAAAAAGCCGGATATCAAATATAAATGCAATAAAATGTTTAACATTTTTTCATAATGAAATAGTAACGACTTTTCTGCATAAATGTTACTGTATAATTTATTTCTCAATAAAAATTCAAATAATAAAAAAAATAATAATAAAATTAAAAATTAATTTTTTTTTTTAATTGTTATAATTTTAGATAGCTATTTAGGTTGCAGAACTTATATGATTTTTGTTTTATGCAAACTGACATATCCACTGCTCCTCTGAGTGGCATTTTTTTGGTGGCGGAGTGGAGTGGAGGTGCGTGAGGGCAGGGATTTGTCACAATGTTTCTTTTTTTCTCTTTTTCTATAGTTGTTTCGAAGGTAGTTTTTTATATTTGTTTTTTTTAAGTAACTACTCTATTATCATGAAAAAGTATATTTTAATGGTTGTTTTTATTTTTAATAGCTATTTACTTTAAATAACATCCAAATTTATTTATGCAAAGTGACATCCCACTGCTCCTCTGAGTGGCATTTTTTTGGTGGTGGAGTGGAGTGGAGGTGGGTGAGGGCAGGGGTTTGTCACACTTTTTTTTCTTTCTTTTAGTTGTTTAGAATGTAGTTTGTGACTTTTAAAAAAAAAATAAAAAAAATAACCACTATGTTGTTATATAAGAGTGTATTTTAATGGTAGATTTCATTTTAAATAGCTATTAACATTGCAGAACACATATGATTTTCTTTCATGCAAAGTGACATATCCACTGCTCCTCTGAGTGGAATTTTTTTGGTGGCGGAGTGGAGTGGAGGCGGTTGAGGGCAGGGATTTGTCACAATGTTTTTTTCTTTTTCTTTTTCTTTTTCTTTTTAGAATGTAGTTTGTAACTTTTTTTAAAAAAACTATCGCTATGTTGTTATATAAAAGAGTATTTTAAGGGGGAACGTCCGGGTGAAGGTCATTATAGGGTGCAATATTGTGTGCTGCTTTAGTTATTGACATATTAAAATTAAAAATTAAAAAAAAATATTTTAATTGTTATCATTTTAAATAGCTATTTAGGTTGTAGAACTTATATGATTTTCGTTTTATGCAAAGTGACATATCCACTACTCCTCTGAGTGGCATTTTTTTGGTGGCGGAGTGGAGTGGAGGTGGGTGAGGGCATGGATTTGTAACAATGTTTCTTTTTTTCTCTTTTTCTATAATTGTTTAGAAGGTAATTTTTGACATTTGGTTTTTTTAAATAACTACTTTGTTTTTTTTTTGTTTTTTTTTCAAGTTTTTTTATTGAGGATATATTTTTAACATACAACCTTTCTCAAATATGAATATAAACAAAGTCAACATTTAACAAAGTATGAAAGTAGCATTCTTATGCACAGGGTTCTAATATTGCTGTCAAGAACTGAGAATAGAAGTTTCTTCCTGTGTAGGAATCCTCGTTTTTACAGAGGTCACCTTATGTATATGCAATGAACATTTTAGAGGTATACAGGTATATATAATCAGTTTACAAAGGTGTAATCCTTAAAACCAACAAACCAGTCAGAAGAGGTAATCAATTAGCAAAGTATTACTCAGTATGTGGTAGTTCAGGTTCCAAATAAAGCAGGGAGTTCTCCGACCCCTCTCCGCTTGCTATCTGGCAGGTAGAGCTCTGGGCTACTATCACAGGTCCCAGATAGGGGAAGGGGCAGAAAGTGAGCATATGGGCCATGGGCGAGGGTGTTTGGGGGGGGGTGCATTCTTATCTATCAACCCTCCTTCCAGTGTCTAGGTTCCAATACTAGGGGTCGGGCGGGTCAGCATAGAGTCCCAGGGTTCCCAAATAACGCAATAATTGCTCAGTTGCCTTCTCTCTCTAGCAACGTAATTTTCCATATTTTTGAGGTAGTTCACGTTCTCAATAACACTTTGTAATCTGGGGGGCTGGCTCTTTTTCCAGTTTCTGGCTATAAGCAGTTTAGCAGACATGAGAATATAGATCAAGAGGTTTTGTTTAGCTTTAGGGAGTTTGTCTATGTCTAAGTGTAAGATGGCTAGGGCTGGGTTCAGGGCTTGAGTTAACTCCAGGTCTGTACAGATCTTACCTACTTTCTGCCAATAAGTCGCTAGCTTGGGGCAGGTCCACCAAACATGGATGGGGGAGCCCGGCTCCCCACACTCCCTCCAGCACAGTTGTGAGTGTTCTGGGAAAAGTCTCCTTAATTTTGTGGGCACTAAGTGCCATCTGGTTATCACCTTGAAATATAACTCATATAGAGTGATACAGTGGGTCGCCTTTTTCGTTAGCTCAATGGCTTTGCCCCAGGTTTCTGCTGAAAATGTAGCTTGTAGTTCTTCTTCCCATGTATTCATATGAACTGTTTTTGGGGTAGCCCCTTCCTCCAAAAGGCAGTGGTAGTGTACCGAGAGGGGTTTGTGTAGTTGCGTATTGGTAGTCCACCGCGTCTCCCAGACAGTCAGGTCTCTCAGTGTGTCATCTAAAAAGCCCCAAGATCTCATTAGAGTACGGAGTCTCATTAAGTCAAATTGATGTCTAGAGGACAGTGTGGGCAGGTCTACCATGTCCCTGTGTGGCCGTAGCTGTCCGTTACTGTAAAAGTCTCTCACAGAGTTTAGTCCCGTAGTAGCCCATGAACTGAGATTTGAGTTAAGTAGCCCTATCAAGAGACCTCTTATTGGGTGTATTGGCGAGGGGTGTGGAGCCACTAGTTTATTGTGTCTCAGCTTAGTCCAAGCATCTCGGCACCCCTTCACAATATCGTTCGCGATGTGGACCTTGGTTTGCCAATGTTGGGGCAGCCAAAGGAGATCTTCCAAGTGGATGTATGCTGGGAGCGATGCCTGCTCCAGCTCTCTCCATCTTGTTGGTGGAAGGGACTGAGCCCATGCTGTAGCGTGGGTTAGCATTGCTGCCTCGTGGTATGTTTTAATACTGGGAAGGCCAAGACCCCCTCTCTCAATTGGTTGTTGCAAGATATGCGCTGCCACTCGGGGTCTTTTGTCATGCCAGGTGTATGAGTTGAAGAGGGTTTGGAACCTCCTCAGCAGCGCCCCTGGGACTGGTATCGGAATACAGCGAAATAGGTAGGTGAGCTTCGGTAGGATCATCATTTTAAGGGCTGCCACCCTGCCCATCCAAGATATATCGCAATATCTCTTTGAATTAATTTCTGAAGTGACCTTCGTTAGTAGTGTTTCAAAGTTCTCTTTGATCACCATAGTCTTTTTATGGGAGAGGAAGACTCCCAAGTGACGGATCCCCTTGCAAGACCACTTGAAAGAATAAAGGCGCTGGATTTCGTCCCTCTCATTCTGAGGGATATTGATAGAGTAAGCCTCTGTTTTGGCCACATTCAATTTGTAATAGGAGATGTCACCAAATTGTTTAAAAAGGGCCATCAAGGGAGGGAGAGATTCTACTGGGTCCGAAAGGAAGACCGTAAGATCATCGGCAAAGAGTGCAAGCTTTTGGGGGGTGTCATGCATCTGCACCCCATGGATCAGTGTCGATTCTCTAATTGCAATTGCTAGGGGTTCGATAGCTAGAACGAACAGTAAAGGGGAGAGAGGGCACCCCTGTCTGGTTCAATTACTAATTATAATTTTAGGGGAGCAGAATCCCACTCCCCTAACCACTGCGGTTGGGGTTGAATATAGTGCTTTAGTCGCGGTGATAAACGGGTCCGGCACGCCAAACGCAGAGAGTGTCTGAAATAAGTAAGCCCATCTCACCCTGTCAAAGGCCTTCTCGGCGTCAAGCGACAGGGTGAGTATAGGGAGTCCCATGTCCATTGCCTCCGAATATATATTTAAAAGGCGTCGGGTATTGTCAGTTCCCTGTCTCCCCTGCACAAAACCCACCTGGTCAAGGTGTATAATTGTGTGTAGATGCTTCCCTAATCGGTTTGCCAATATTTTGGCATAGATTTTGGCATCTACATTAATAAGCGATATGGGTCTGTAACTGGAGCACAGTAATGGATCCTTACCCTCTTTGTGAATAGTGGTGATGTTCGCTTCCAGGAACTCCACCAGGAAGGCGCCCTTGGTCGCTACACTCTGGAACAGCCGAAGTAGCACCGGAGATATGATTGGGCCGAGCTCTCGGTAAAACGTGACCGTAAACCCATCTGGTCCGGGTGACTTATGAGGAGCTAGATCTTTTATAGCTCCTTTAACTTCCGCCAACGTGAACTGTCGTTCCAGTTCGGCCCTAGATTCCTCAGATAGGGTGGGCACAGGTAATCTCTCCAAAAACCTGGAGATGTTAACATGTGCAGGGTCGTCAGCTGTTTTAGAGTTCCCAATGTTGTATAGGGAGGAGTAGTAATCAGCGAATGCTGATCCTATTTCTTTAGGGGAATATACTACACCTTCACTCGTTGAGATGCAGGGTATCCTTTTCTGCAGCGTGCGCTTGCGGAGCTTATTGGCTAAAAGTTTGTCTGCTCTATTGCCCTTATGGTAATACAGCTGTTTAAGCTTGTGTAGGTTCTCCTGGACCCGTGATAAATCTCTTTTGGAGATTTCGTCTCTGATGAGTCCTATTTGGAGAGCTATCTGAGTGTTTGGGCTAGTTTTGTTCTCCTGTTCTAGGGTTCGGAGCTCTCCATATAATTTCGCTAGGGGTTGGCCAGCCTCTTTACGCAATCTAGCCGCTTTTTTAATGAAGTGTCCACGCAGGTACGCTTTGAGAGCGGCCCATACCATAGTGATATCAGAGAGTCCTGAATCATTATGTGTCAGAAACTCCTGTACAATCTCTTGGAGTGCAGGGAGTTCTATTTCCGATAACCACTGATCCGAGAGTTTCCATGGGGGCCTATTAGTGGAGGCTTGCAATTTAGTAAAGTCTAGGTAGACCATGTCATGGTCTGACCACGTGCATGGTTTAATGTTGGGGTTGACAAATTGGTCTAAAGACCATGAGTCACAGAATATATAATCCAGTCTGGAGTACGAGTTATGGGCCTTTGAATGATGCGTGAAGTCTTTCACTGAGGGTGCTAAGCACCTCCAGGCATCATAGAGGTTATGCTGGTATATGAGTTTCCGGAAGGCATTGGAGATAGAGGAAGTATTTCTCTCAGAGTGTACCGCAATAGAGGACTGTTTGTCAGTGGTTGGGTTCCAGACCATATTGAAGTCTCCCCCTATTACTAGGTGTCCCCTCTTAATCTGATCTATGTGTGTCAAAAGTTTGCGAAGGAATGGGATCTGCTTGGAGTTGGGAGCGTACAATGATACCAACGTAAATAGTGAGTTATTGAGCGAACAGATAAGAATCAAAAATCTGCCCTCACTGTCTCTTTCGACATATTCCAATTTGAATGACAATTCTTTACTAATCAAGATGGCAACTCCTTTGTTTTTGCTTTCTAGGTTAGAAGCAGTTTCACAAACTGGGTAGTGCTGGGAAAGTCCAGAAACACGGGGCTCCCCCATCCAATGGGTCTCTTGTAGGAACATAATGTGAATCTTGTGTATCAGAGCATATTGCTGTAATAGTTTTCTCTTAGTGGGGGAATTTAGGCCTTGCGCATTCAGCGTGGCTATGCGTATAGGGGTCATTTTAGGGGTGTGGGCGAGATTTCCTGAGCTAATTGGAGGGCGAGTGTATTCTAGTTATTAATTACAGGGGTCTGGGTATATGCAGTGGGGCCTAGGGGCTCGTGGGACGTTTTGGAACAAAAGGAATGGTATGTAATGATTAAGAAACTTCCGTGACTGGCTAAAAGTGGTGAGCGTACACTTTCGCAATGAGTGCACCGACTGGTCTATGCCAGTGGGGCACAACTAATAAATTGGGGGGGAGCTAAGCGGAGAGGGGTTCATGGCCCCGCCGGTTTGGAGCCATATGCAAAAAGAAGAGAAGAGGAGAAAGAGCAGAAGAGAAATAAATAGACGAGATAAGAAGAAAGAAAGTAAAGCTTAAGAAACATGTGAAGCATGTATGTCTCATATAAGATAACAATTAACTTTGTAAACCTCTCAATATAACATTAATTTCAATTTCAACATCAACATTTTCAACATTTTCAACAGGAGGAACTGTGGATTATATTTGATAACCTAACATCGAGTGACTAAGAACTCTACAATCACCACTTCCCTGTTAGGTATCACTAAATTTTTCCTGCCTAATATCATATTCTATGTGCTATATAGACAGGATCACCCTAATGGCAGTATGGACATTCGGGTCTTAGATGATGATACGATTCACTAGGTTATAAGTCGTTAGCTAAGAGTCAGTGAACCGTATTAGCTAGGGCCTGTCATTAAGGATCTCAGTAGGGTTAGGGTAACCGTCTCATAATAGGCCTGTAAAGGAGTGAAGTGAAATGAAATGTCCCAGCAATCTCCATATGGGATAAGGGGTTATGGGGAGAATTAAAGCATGGTCTGGTCATAGGGCAGAATCATCTAATGATAAATCCTCTCGGGGGAGATGGTCATATTATTCAGGGGTAGGTTTGGTCTAATCTCAATTTCTGTCATGGTCGGGTATCTGGGGCGGTCAGATAGGTGAGTCTGAGGTCATTCAATTGTTTAAGTGTATAATTCAGCACAATGGAATCAAGGATAAGCATGTGATTCATTAACAAGAGACAAACATAGCTAATTCCTATAACCCAAACAATGAATAACAGTATATATTTGGACAATAAAAAGAAGAGAACATGTTTAGAGTCTCTAAAAAGTGTCTATTGTAAAGATGAGCAGTGGCAATACATATATGGGCAATAAGATGAAAAAAAACAAAAAAAACATGTTTAAGGTCCATGGTAATTGTCCATTGTGATAATGGACCGTAACAGTGAATATGTGAATAATAAGATGTAAACAAAAAAACAAAAAAAAACCAGCATGTCCAAAGTCTATGGTAAGTGCCCATATAAGAAGAAAAAAAAAACAGACAAGTAAGTTACATTATGTAATAGCTTAGATCTCACCCGTCTTCATGTTTTTCAATCCATGAGATAGACTTTCCAGGGTTAGGAAGTGTTCCCTCCTGTAGTGAGTTGGTTGTTTCTTTCAGGAGGTTCAGCAGAAATAGTATGAAATAGAAAATATGAGACAGAGAACATAAAAGCAGGCTCTCTATGGGTCTGAATCTTGGTGTGGGCCAATAAGGTCTCTGCGCTTCTTGAAGGTCTCAGTGGAATGTCCAGCAGCGTTAGGGGGTCTTTGTGGCAAAGGCTTCCATGGTGGAGCCGACGCTCTTAGTCCAGTAGTCAGTCCCGGGGTAGAAGAGTGATCCTCTCCGTCAGCAGGGAGTAAGTTCCATTTTTGGAGCAATTCACGGGCCTGTTGGGGAGTGGAAGCCATGTATTGCTGGCCGTCTCTGGTAATATAGAGGCGTACTGGGAATCCCCATCTATATTTTAACTCTTTCTCTCTCAGTATTTTTGTATAGGGCTGGTAATGTCTGCGAATCTGCAGCGTGTGAGTGGAAAGGTCTGGGTAGACCTGTAGACCGGCATATTCTTCAGGTAGGCGTTTATCTCTGGCTAAAGCTCTGAATATTTTTTTCTCTGTAAGTGTAGTAGTGGAGCTTCGCTATGACGTCCCTTGGCTGGCCTCCATCTGCTGAGCGAGCTCTAAGGGCCCTGTGGGCTCTATCTATAAGGGTCTCAGAACCTGTTGCAGGTCCCAGTACTGCTTCAAATAGGCCCTGAAGGTATTTTTCTAGGTCCTGTGGCAGGACTGATTCCGGGATGCCCTTAATACGAATATTGTTACGGCGAGATCTATCTTCTAGATCTGCCAGTTTTAACTCTAAATCTGTGATTTGGATGGCCAGAGATTGGGAGTAGCCGAGTAGGTTGGTGTGATCTATTGCTAGGTCTTCCTGCTTGCGCTCTAGCGCGTCCGTTCGCTCCCCTATGAGGCCAATATCTCTCTTTAAATCCGCATGAGACCTATCAAATCTCTTGGTCAGGGAGTCATGGTGAGAAGATAATAGGGACTGGATGGCTTCTATCATATTATTATTGGAACTGACAGATGTTCCCAGGACTTGTGTTGCTTTCTGTTTTAGCAATGATCCGGACTGAGTGTCTGAGGCACTACCAGTATCTGAGTATTCATCTTCTGAGCCCGGTTGGGGAGCGTTAGCATGGTGCTGGAAGTGATCAGCAACAGTTCTCTTTGGCGCGGCTTGGGGCTTCTGTTTCCTTTTGTGGGCTTGCGACATCCTATTGCAAAATAACTACTTTGTTATCATGAAAAAGTATATTTTAATGGTTGTTTTTATTTTTAATAGCTATTTACTTTAAATAACATATGAATTGATTTATGCAAAGTGACATCCCACTGCTCCTCTGAGTGGCATTTTTTGGTGGCGGAGTGGAGTGGAGGTGGGTGAGGGCAGGGGTTTGTCACACTTTTTTTTCTTTTTTTTTTTAGTTGTTTAGAAGGTAGTTTGTGACTTTTTTTAAAAAAAAATAACCACTATGTTGTTATATACGATTGTATTTTAATGGTAGATTTAATTTTAAATAGCTATTAACATTGCAGAACATATATGATTTTCTTTCATGCAAAGTGACATATCCACTGCTCCTCTGAGTGGATTTTTTTTGGTGGCGGAGTTGAGTGGAGGCGGGTGAGGGCAGGGATTTGTCACAATGTTTTTTTTCTTTTAACTTTTGCTGTTTAGAATGTAGTTTGGTCATTTTTTTAAAAAACATCCAAACTTCCAGGTGAAGGTCATTATAGGTCGCAATATCATGTGCTGCTTTAGTTATCGACATCTATCTGCTTAATATAATTTTACTTGGCGCCATCTGATAATGAATGCAGTGGATCATATAGTAACTAAAGATTCTCAAACAGTAAACACGATCATTTTAATGATTGTTGATGTCAGCTATACTCCGTGACTTTTCTGAGTCTGAGGTCTACCACCACCCGCCTCGACAACCCTCGGAGATCTGCTGTATCGTAGCTCCAATGGTGCGCTGCTTTATTTTGGCTTCAACAATGTGGAAGAGAGTTTATTGCTTAACTCGATAAAAGTGCGTTTCTTGGAACATTTTAATAAGATTGAAAAGAGAATTACTACAATCCTCAATCTTGTTCAACAGCCAACTGAGAATGGCCTTACTAGCCCTGATCCGGAGGAACTCTACGTGATTTCTACACCCTCGGAAAATGATGTCTTGGAAGCCTCTCCACTTACCTTTCTATGTTCCAGAGATGAAGTTATGATGAGCAACTACAGCGATCCTACAGAAGCTTGCGAGGATAGCAGCTGCAGCGAGGATGTGATTGACCCACAAGGATTTTTGCGACAACACCCCATCTCTCCAACTACTGCTCGGGCCCTTAAGTTGACGGTATACCACATAGATATATGGTCAGCTGTGAGACTGATCGCCATGAAGGACTTTTTTACTACATTGATCCGGGCCAGCATAGCAATTGTATCCTTCGGCACATATCGCAATAAAATATATTAAAATTCATGAATAAATCTATTGCACTACAAGTTAATCCAAGTATGATTCTTTATCTACCTAATTATTCACACAACATAACCAGCAAAAAGACCTCCCAGGAGACTGCTCACATTCTATACATGTAATTGTCTTGCACAACAAACATTTTTTCACGTTTGTTTTCTTTCCTTTTTTTCCTTTCCTTTTCTTTCCCTTTTTTATTATGTCTATTACATATATCAACTGTTATATATCTGAAGATTATCTGCAGTTATACCTTAAAAAAAAAAGCCGGATATCAAATATAAATGCAATAAAATGTTTAAAAAATTTTCATAATGAAATAGTAACGACTTTTCTGCATAAATGTCACTGTATAATTTATTTCTCAATAAAAATTAAAATAATAAAAAAATAATAAAATTAAATTATTTTTTTTTTTTTTATTATTGTTATCATTTTAGATAGCTATTTAGGTTGCAGAACTTATATGATTTTCGTTTTATGCAGAGTGACATATCCACTGTTCCTCTGAGTGGCATTTTTTTGGTGGCGGAGTGGAGTGGAGGTGGGTGAGGGCAGGGGTTTGTCACACTTTTTTTTCTTTTTTATTTAGTTGTTTAGAAGGTTGTTTGTGACTTTAAAAAAAAAAAAAAAAAATAACCACTATGTTGTTATATAAGACTGTATTTTAATGGTAGATTTCATTTTAAATAGCTATTAACATTGCAGAACACATATAATTTTCTTTCATGCAAAGTGACATATCCACTGCTCCTCTGAGTGGAATTCTTTTGGTGGCGGAGTGGAGTGGAGGCGGGTGAGGGCAGGGATTTGTCACAATGTTTTTTTCTTTTTTCTTTTGCTGTTTAGAATGTAGTTTGTAACTTTTAAAAAAAAACAATCGCTATGTTGTTATATAAAAGAGTATTTTAAGGGGGAACGTCCGGGTGAAGGTCATTATAGGTCGCAATATCGTGTGCTGCTTTAGTTATCGACATATTAAAATTAAAAAAAATATTTTAATTGTTATCATTTTAAATAGCTATTTAGGTTGCAGAACTTATATGATTTTCGTTTTATGCAAAGTGACATATCCACTGCTCCTCTGAGTGGAATTTTTTTGGTGGCGGAGTGGAGGGGAGGCGGGTGAGGGCAGGGATTTGTCACAATGTCTTTTTTCTTTTTACTTTTGCTGTTTAGAATGTAGTTTGTTAATTTTTTTAAAAAACATCCAAACTTCCAGGTGAAGGTCATTATAGGTCGCAATATCGTGTGCTGCTTTAGTTATAGACATCTATCTGCTAAATATAATTTTCCTAGGCACCATCTGATAATGAATGCAGTGGATCATATAGTAACTAAAGATTCTCAAACAGTAAACACGATTATTTTAATGATTGCTGATGTCAGCTATACTCCGTGACTTTTCTGAGGCTGAGGCCTACCACCACCCCGCCTCTACAACTCTCGGAGATCTGCTGTATCGCAGCTCCAATGGTGCGCTGCTTTATTTTGGCTTCAACAATGTGGAAGAGAGTTTATTGCTTAACTCGATAAAAGTGCGTTTCTTGGAACATTTTAATAAGATTGAAAAGAGAATTACTACAATCCTCAATCTTGTTCAATAGCCAACGGAGCATGGCCTTACTAGCCCTGATCCGGAGGAACTCTCCATGATTTCTACACCCTCGGAAAATGATGTCTTGGAAGCCTCTCCAGTTACCTTTCTATGTTCCAGAGATGAAGTTATGATGAACAACTACAGCGATCCTACAGAAGCTTGTGAGGATAGCAGCTGCAGCGAGGATGTGATTGACCCACAAGGATTTTTGCGACAACACCCCATCTCTCCAACTACTGCTTGGGCCATTTTTTTTCCTTTTCTTTTTTTTTCCTTTTTTATTATGTCTATTACAAATTTCAACTATTATATACCTTAAGATTATCTGCAGTTATACCTTTAAAAAAAAAAGCCGGATATCATATATAAATGCAATAAAATGTTTAACATTTTTTCATAATGAAATAGTAACAACTTTTCTGCATAAATGTTACTGTATAATTTAATTCTCAATAAAAATGAAAATAATAAAAAAATAATAATAAAATTAAAAAAAATATTTTAATTGTTATCATTTTAGATAGCTATTTAGGTTGCAGAACTTATATGATTTTCGTTTTATGCAGAGTGACATATCCATTGTTCCTCTGAATGGCATTTTTTTGGTGGCGGAGTGGAGTGGAGGTGGGTGAGGGCATGGATTTGTCACAATGTTTCTTTTCTCTTGTATGGTGTATCCAGTCCACGGATCATCCATTACTTGTGGGATATTCTCCTTCCCAACAGGAAGCTGCAAGAGGATCACCCACAGCAGAGCTGTCTATATAGCTCCTCCCCTAACTGCCACTACCAGTCATTCTCTTGCAGCTCTCGACAAGATAGGAAGTAGCTAGAGAGATGTGGTATATTTATGTAGTTTATCTTCAATCAAAAGTTTATTATTTTCAAATGGTACCGGAGTTGTACTGTTTTAGCCTCAGGCAGAAAGTTGAAGAAGAGTCTGCCTGTGGTTTTTGATGATCTTAGCAGGTTGCAACTAAGATCCATTGCTGTTCTCACACATAACTGAAGAGATGAGGTAACTTCAGCTGGGGGAATGGCGTGCAGGGTCTCCTGCTATGAGGTATGTGCAGTTTAAATTTTTCTAGAGAAATAAATATGCTAGAAAATGCTGTTAATACCGGATTTATTTAAGGTAAGCCTGATTACAGTGATTTAATAACGACTAGTATCATGCTTGCTGTAAAAGGTAATATTCTTATTACTTTCTCACATTACTGAAAATAAGATAACGTTTGTTGGAAGTGTTTAAACGTTTTTTTTCTACATATTGGTGATAAAACTTTATTGGGGCCCAGTTTTTCCACATAGCTGGCTAGATTTTGCCTAGGGATAGTTTTTTATGGCCCTCTCACTGTGAGTACAGGTTGGGAGGGGCCTAATTTCAGGCCTAAATCGTGCAGTAGGTTTTGCAGCTTGAGACTTCCAGCTTCCCTGAAGGAGTCCCCTGAACACTTAGGACCTCTACAAAGGGTTTTTGTGTCTTCAAAAGTCGTTGTATGGGCAGGTGGGGCCACAGCCTGTGGCAGTTTGTTGTGACTGTTAAAAAACGTTTATATCGTTTTTTTGTTCCGGTTTTGAAACTAAGGGGTTAATCATCCATTTGCAAGTGGGTGCAATGCTCTGTTAGTCTATTATACACATTGTAAAAATTTCATAAGATTTACTGCTTTTTATCACTGTTTTTCAATTTCTGACAAAATTTGTTTCTCTTAAAGACACAGTACCGTTTTTATTTTTTGCTTGTTTACATTTATCAAAGTGTTTTCCAAGCTTGCTGGTCTCATTGCTAGTCTGTTTAAACATGTCTGACATAGAGGAAACTCCTTGTTCATTATGTTTAGAAGCCATTGTGGAACCCCCTCTTAGAATGTGTACCAAATATACTGATTTTACTTTAAGTTATAAAGATCATATTCTGTCTTTAAAAGATTTATCACCAGAGGAAATTGACAAGGGGGAAGTTATGCCGACTAACTCGCCCCACGTGTCAGAACCTTTGACTCCCGCTCAAGGGACTCCCGCTCAAGGGACTCCCGCTCAAGTAGCGCCAAGTACATCTAGCGTGCCCATGGCGTTTACTTTACAAGACATGGCGGTAGTTATGGATCATACCCTTACAGCGGTATTGTCCAAACTAACAGGGTTACAAGAAAAGCAAGACAGCTCTGGGACTAGAAAAAATACAGAGCTCTCTGACGCTTTAGTAGCTATGTCTGATATCCCCTCACAATATGCAGAAGCTGAGGCAGGAGAGCTTCTTTCTGTGGGTGATTTTTCTGACTCAGGGAAGATGCTTCAACCTGATTCTGATATGTCTACATTTAAATTTAAGCTTGAACACCTCCGCGTGTTGCTCAGGGAGGTTTTAGCTACTCTGGATGACTGTGACACCATTATAGTGCCAGAGAAATTGTGTAGATTGGATAAATACTATGCAGTGCCTGTTTACACTGATGTTTTTCCAATACCTAAAAGGTTTTCAGAAATTATAGGAATGGGATAGACCAGGTGTACCGTTCTCTCCCCCTCCTATTTTTAAGAAAATGTTTCCAATAGATGCCGCTACACGGGAAATATGGCAAACTGTCCCTAAGGTTGAGGGAGCAGTTTCTACCCTAGCTAAGAGTACAACTATTCCCGTCGAGGACAGTTGTGCTTTCCTAGATCCAAAGGATAAAAAGTTAGAGGGTTACCTTAAGAAAATGTTTATTCAACAAGGTTTTATTCTCCAGCCTCTTGCATGCATTGCCCCGGTCACTGCGACTGCGGGCTTCTGGTTTGAGTCTCTGGAAGAGGCCTTACAGGTAGAAACTCCATTGGATGATATACTTGACAAGCTTAAAGCGCTTAAGCTAGCCAATTCATTTGTTTCTGACGCCGTTGTTCATTTAACCAAACTAACGGCTAAGAACTCAGGTTTTGCTATACAGGCGCGTAGGGCGCTATGGCTTAAATCCTGGTCAGCTGACGTTACTTCAAAGTCTAAGCTTCTCAACATTCCCTTCAAGGGGCAGACCCTATTCGGGCCTGAACTGAAGGAGATCATTTCTGATATTACTCGAGGAAAAGGTCATGCCCTTCCTCAGGATAGGTCTAATAAATTAAGGACCAAACAAACTAATTTTCGTGCCTTTCGAAACTTTAAGACGAGTGCGGCATCAACTCCCTCTAATGCAAAACAAGAGGGAAATTTTGCCCAGTCCAAGCCGGTCTGGAGACCTAACCAGGCCTGGAACAAAGGTAAGCAGGCCAAGAAGCCTGCTGCTGCCTCTAAGACAGCATGAAAGATCAACCCCCGATCCGGTAATGAATCTAGTAGGGGGCAGACTTTCTTTCTTCGCCCAGGCTTGGGCAAGAGATGTCCAGGATCCCTGGGCGTTGGAAATTGTGTCCCAGGGATATCTTCTGGACTTCAAAGCTTCTTCCCCAAAAGGAAGATTTCACCTCTCACAATTATCTGCAGAACAAATAAAGAGAGAGGCATTCTTACATTGTGTTCAAGACCTCCTAGTTATGGGAGTGATCCACCCAGTTCCAAAGGAAGAACAGGGGCAAGGCTTCTATTCAAATCTCTTTGTGGTTCCCAAGAAAGAGGGAACCTTCAGACCAATCTTAGATCTCAAGATCCTAAACAAATTTCTCAGGGTCCCATCCTTCAAGATGGAGACTATTCGAACCATCCTACCTTTGATCCAGGAGGGTCAATACATGACTACCGTGGACCTAAAGGGTGCTTATCTTCACATTCCGATACACAAAGATCATCATCGGTTTCTCAGGTTCGCCTTCCTAGACAGGCATTACCAGTTTGTGGCTCTTCCCTTTGGGTTAGCTACGGCACCAATAATCTTTACGAAGGTTCTGGGGTCACTTCTGGCGGTCCTAAGGCCGCAGGGCATAGCAGTAGCCCCTTACTTAGACGACATTCTGACACAGGCGTCGAATTTCCAAATTGCCAAGCCCCATACGGACATTGTTCTGGCATTCCTGAGGTCTCATGGGTGAAAAGTGAACGAAAAGAAGAGTTCTCTATCCCCTCTCACAAGAGTTTCCTTCCTGGGAACTCTGATAGATTCTGTAGAAATGAGGATTTACCTGACAGAGGACAGGTTGTCAAAACTTCTAAATTCCTGCCGTGTTCTTTATTATACTTCTCGCCCTTCGGTGGCTCAGTGTATGGAAGTAATCGGCTTAATGGTAGCGGCAATGGACATAGTTCTGTTTGCCCGCCTACATCTCAGACCGCTGCAACTCTGCATGCTCAGTCAGTGGAATGGGGATTACACAGATTTGTGCCCTCTACTAAATCTGGATCAAGAGACCAGGGATTCTCTTCTCTGGTGGCTATCTCGGGTCCATCTGTTCAAAGGTATGACCTTCCGCAGGCCAGATTGGACAATAGTAACAACAGATGCCAGCCTTCTGGGCTGGGGTGCAGTCTGGAACTCTCTGAAGGCTCAGGGGTCGTGGACTCAGGAGGAGGCACTCCTTCCAATAAACATTCTGGAACTAAGAGCGATATTCAATGCTCTTCATGCTTGGCCTCAGCTAGCGGCAGTGAGGTTCATCAGATTTCAGTCGGACAACATCACGACTGTAGCTTACATCAACCATCAAGGGGGAACAAGGAGTTCCCTAGCGATGTTGGAGGTTTCAAAGATAATTCAATGGGCAGAGATTCACTCTTGCCATCTATCAGCTATCCATATCCCAGGAGTAGAGAACTGGGAGGCAGATTTTCTAAGTCGTCAGACTTTTCATCCGGGGGAGTGGGAGCTCCATCTGGAGGTGTTTGCACAGTTGATTCAATGTTGGGGCAAACCAGAACTGGATCTCATGGCGTCTCGCAAGAACGCCAAGCTTCCTTGTTACGGATCCAGGTCCAGGGATCCCAAGGCAGCGCTGATAGATGCTCTAGCAGCACCTTGGTCCTTCAACCTGGCTTATGTGTTTCCACCGTTTCCTCTGCTCCCTCGTCTGATTGCCAAGATCAAACAGGAGAGAGCATCGGTAATTTTGATAGCACCTGCGTGGCCACGCAGGACTTGGTATGCAGATCTGGTGGACATGTCATCCTTTCCACCATGGACTCTGCCTCTGAGGCAGGACCTTCTACTTCAGGGTCCTTTCAACCATCCAAATCTAATTTCTCTGCGGCTGACTGCTTGGAGATTGAACGCTTGATTTTATCAAAGCGTGGTTTCTCCGAGTCGGTCATTAATACCTTAATACAGGCGCGAAAGCCTGTCACCAGGAAAATCTATCATAAGATATGGTGTAAATATCTTCATTGGTGTGAATCCAAGGGTTACTCATAGAGTAAGGTCAGGATTCCTAGGATATTATCTTTTCTCCAAGAAGGATTGGAGAAGGGTTTGTCAGCTAGTTCCTTAAAAAGACAGAGTTCTGCTCTGTCTATTCTTGCACAAACGTCTGGCTGAGGTTCCAGACGTGCAGGCGTTTTTTCAGGCTTTAGTCAGAATCAAGCCTGTGTTTAAACCTGTTGCTCTACCTTGGAGTTTAAATTTAGTTCTTAAGGTTCTTCAAGGGTACCAAACCTGGTTTTTTACCTAAGGTGGTGTAACATATCTCAGCCTAATGTCACTATCCCTTTAAGACTTCCTTCTCTGACTGCTGCATTTGGGCAGTATTCACATTCAGCTTGCTTGCCTGCCTGATTAATCATTCATGCACCTGATTACCTCAGCCTCTTTTTAAGCCTTCTCAGGTCTAATGTGCTTTGCATTAACATTGAAGTGTGATCCTGAACAGAGGCTTGTGTCAGTTTTCTGCTTGAACTTACCAACTATTCCAAGATACAGCATTTTCTATTACCTATGCTAAATATCATCAAACCGCAAGTATCAAAAATATCTCCACTCTGTTTCCTGGACACAGCTACTTAACAATCTCTGAACTTTATTATAAATCAACTATGCTTTTGCTTACCATCACTCTAATTACAATAACATCATCTTACTCAGAACTTTATAACTATTTCTGTGCTTCTAGTTGTCATTGCTGAAATAACCTGTAACAAACCTAGTTTGGTCAAACAGTAATTAATGCCTGTGACTTGTAACTTGTCTATCACTTGTGCTGCTCTGATTATACTGATTTACAGCTTTACATAATATAATGAACTGTGAACCTGCAACAAACCTTGGTTTGCATTTATATGCACAAAACAATAATTCATGCCTGAGACTTGTAACTTGTCTATCACTTGTGCTGCTCTGATTATACTGATATACAGCTTTACATAATATAATGAACTGTGAACCTGCAACAAACCTTGGTTTGCATTTATATGCACAAAACAGTAATTAATGCCTAAGACTTGCAACCTGTTTATCACTTGTGCTGCTGTGTTTAACCCTGACATACAACCTTATAAAACATTATGTACTGTGAACATACAACAAACCTTAGTTTGCATCTAAGTATCAAACTTCTACCTGTTTACTTTGGAACCTGAACATTGCTATATATTTCTCTCATTGAATCCTGCAGCTACTCCTGTTAACTAATTATAACTCACAGTGAACCCAGAATATATTGTAAACAAATATTGCACCTTCCATTAATTCTTCAATAACTTCTAGCAACTATGAATCACAGAATATCATCTATCCACGTCCAGGATACTCTTCCCCGGGTCAGGGGTCGGTGTCTTCAAATCCCTACCACTGCCCCGAGGGTCTGTTTCCTGAGCGCATGTACACCGGATCATGACAGAATGTTAATGCCTAAAAAAGGGAGCCGCAGTGGTAGTGATGCACCGACCCTCAAAGGAAAATAAAAAATTACAACATATCTCAGACCCAAGCAATCCCTAAAGGAAAAACAGAAGATTTTCATACTTTTAAAAATTTAAAGACACAGTACTCCCATTCTAGACAATCCTCTACTCATGTTCGTGGTTACCATTTTGGTGAAACTGATCCTGAATCTGACTATGAAAATGAAGAGGATTTAACCATAGCTTCAGCAGAAAAAATTCAGATTTTTAAAGATTTAAAGAGACAGAACCACTTTTCTAAAATGTCATCTGTTCCTCAATTTCGTGCTTACCATTTTGGTGAAACTGATCCTGAATCTGACTATGAAAATGAAGAGGATTTAACCATAGCTTCAGCAGAAAAAATTCAGATATTTAAAGATTTAAAGAGACAGAACCACTTTTCCAGAATTTCATCTGTTACTCATGTTCGTGATTACCATTTTGGTGAAACTGATTCTGAATCTGACTATGAAAATGAAGAGAATGTATCCATCGATTCAGCAGAAAAAATTCAGATCTTTAAAGATTTAAAGAGACAGAACCACTTTTCCAGAATTTCATCTGTTACTCATGTTCGTGATTTCCATTTTGGTGAAACTGATTTTGAGTCTGACTATGTAACTGAAGAGGATGCATTCATAGATTCAGCAGAAAAAATTCAGACCTTTAAAGATTTAAAGAGACAGGACTACTGTTCCAGAATACCATCTACTCCTCCTGTTTGTGATTCCTATCCTGATGATACTGATTCTGAGTCTTAATATGTCAACAAGGAGGATGACTTCACAGATCCAGCTGAATTGGCATTAGACTGGTATGAGCGCAACTTTAATTCGCCACAAACTCAGACAAAACCTCAACCTATTTGCTATAATGACATCCTTGGTTGTTATATTTACAATATGGATGATACAGACAGCTCCCATCATGAAACCTCTCATGGAAATACTGATCTTCCTATTTCTGATATTCCCATGGAATCGTTAGATTGGACAGATTCAGAGCCGGAAGAAAAGACATCTGGTTTACAGACTGCTGTTTGGAGAAAAGGTCCCCTAAACTACTATGCAGATTTATTACATTAGAATTATGCATCCAGTGATGAAGAGGATTTCTGTTCTCAACCTGATATAAGGTACTACAAGCCACAATGGCAGCAACCTAAGAAGCCTCATACTGGGAAGAAATATCAGTTATCTAAGCTCTCTAAGAAAAAGAAGAAGAAAAGAAGAAAGTCTTTCTGCCTACAGAAAATCAAAAGTGCAAAGAGGAAACTCAGCCTGAATCTCCTGTTTTAGTTTCTGTTGTGCCAGACCCTCTCTTGCCTCATGACACTGTCAACACCAAGCTGGATGTTGTCTCTAGTCACCATCTGTCTGTTCTTAAAGCATCTAATGGTATCTCTTCTCAGACTCTACAACAACTACAAAAACTGTTTCCAACTATTGATTTCTTGCATCCCACTCATGCTGCCTCAATGTCTATAAATCCTGTGCTAGAAACAAAAGATAATTTTGTTCCAGATATACAATCTAACAGTTTACCAGAGATAGTCCCTGGAGAATTTAGCTCTGATATTCAAACTCAAATAAGTATGCCTGCTGAACCCCAGACAACTTCTCAGTCAGAATCTTGTGTCACAATTCCTCCGCATCTACCTGAGTGTGGCATATTTCAGTACACTTCACCTTCTCAAAATTCTTCTGTTACTACATCTAAGAAATTGTTTCCCTTGGGAGATACTTTGCACCAACCTATATTTTCTACTACATCAGTTTCCTGTACAGGAATTCCTGATACTCAATCCTGTGAGGAAAACTTTGAACCAAGTTCGCAAGTGGACATTCTTGAACCTGAAACTTGTACAAAAGTTCTTCAAGAAGATTCCCCTGTGCCCATTCCTGTTCCTGTTTTCCATGATTATACTACTAAACCTGACATCAAGGTGGACTCTCCTGTTTTTGACCCTGGTATGGGTATTCCTTTGTTTAACCCAGAAATGGGTGTAATAATACTTGATCCTGAAGATAGCCATGCCCTCTACTCAGAAGCGAGTATGGTTCTTGGCTATAAACTGGGTCTTGTTAATTCTTCGTTTATGAACCCTGAAGAAAGCCTTGCCCTCGGCTCAGAAGAGAGTATGGTTCCTGGCTCTAAAGTGGGTTCTTTTCCTTTCTCTATAGTTGAACCTGGGCATTCCTTCACCCGATCCTACTGAGGATATTCCTGAACCTTGCCCAGATGTGGGTACTTCTGAACCTTGCCCTGGCATGGGCATTCCTACACTTGATCCTATTGAGGATATTCCTGAACCTTGCCCAGATGTGGGTATTCCTGAACCTGGCCCTGGTGTGGGCATTCATATACCTGTTCTTAGTGAGGACACTTTTGATTCTGAATCCAGTAAGGAGACATTTCATATTGAATTAGAAGATGGCAAGAACTGGACAAATCTTGCACTCTACACTCCTATCTCCTACTTTGAAGAAAGCCCTGCTATTGCGTTAGAAGTGGCTATAGCTTTTTCTTTTTGAGTATATCTAATCCTCAGCCAAGAGGTTAATTCTGAGGATACTCAAATCTCTGACCCAAAGGTGGTTAATCTGGTTATCAATCCAGAATACTGCATCTCTATTTCTGAAGCTGAGGAAAGCCTATTCATATCTCTAGGACTGGCTGCCTTTTCATTGGCTATGTACATGGTCATCTATCATGAAGAACATCCGCCTATCTACCCTCAGGATGATTCTGTGGTAGGAACCTCATTGTATGTTACGTTCATGCATTCTCACGATGACTACAAAAAAGTTGACTTCAAGTTTTGCTCTCATCATTTTCAAGATCTTTTGATACCTGAATTACATGGCCTTTACTTCGTCATTCAACTTTTTTAAGAGATCTCCAACCCTCCTGTCTTGATTTCCGATTGGACTCACTACCTCCATACACCTACTACCGGTTCTCCATATCATTTTTGTTCTCTCTCCTTTTGGATTGTGTTGGGCGCCCGGAGGTCACCTTTAAGGAGGGCGATCTGTAACATATCTCAGCCTAATGTCACTATCCCTTTAAGACTTCCTTCTCTGACTGCTGCATTTGGGCAGTATTCACATTCAGCTTGCTTGCCTGCCTGATTAATCATTCATGCACCTGATTACCTCAGCCTCTTTTTAAGCCTTCTCAGGTCTAATGTGCTTTGCATTAACATTGAAGTGTGATCCTGAACAGAGGCTTGTGTCAGTTTTCTGCTTGAACTTACCAACTATTCCAAGATACAGCATTTTCTATTACCTATGCTAAATATCATCAAACCGCAAGTATCAAAAATATCTCCACTCTGTTTCCTGGACACAACTACTTAACAATCTCTGAACTTTATTATAAATCAACTATGCTTTTGCTTACCATCACTCTCTAATTACAATAACATCATCTTACTCAGAACTTTATAACTATTTCTGTGCTTCTAGTTGTCATTGCTGAAATAACCTGCAACAAACCTAGTTTGATCAAACAGTAATTAATGCCTGTGACTTGTAACTTGTCTATCACTTGTGCTGCTCTGATTATACTGATTTACAGCTTTACATAATATAATGAACTGTGAACCTGCAACAAACCTTGGTTTGCATTTATATGCACGAAACAGTAATTCATGCCTGAGACTTGTAACTTGTCTATCACTTGTGCTGTTCTGATTATACTGATATACAGCTTTACATAATATAATGAACTGTGAACCTGCAACAAACCTTGGTTTGCATTTATATGCACAAAACAGTAATTAATGCCTAAGACTTGCAACCTGTTTATCACTTGTGCTGCTGTGTTTAACCCTGACATACAACCTTATAAAACGTTATGTACTGTGAACCTACAACAAACCTTAGTTTGCATCTAAGTATCAAACTTCTACCTGTTTATTTTGGAGCCTGAACATTGCTATATATTTCTCTCATTGAATCCTGCAGCTACTCCTGTTAACTAATTATAACTCACAGTGAAGCCAGAATATATTGTAAACAAATATTGCACCTTCCATTAATTCTTCAATAACTTCTAGCAACTATGAATCACAGAATATCATCTATCCACGTCCAGGATACTCTTCCCCGGGTCAGGGGTCGGTGTCTTCAAATCCCTACCACTGCCCCGAGGGTCTGTTTCCTGAGCGCATGTACACCCGATCATGACAGGTTGTATTTAATAAAAATATCAATCAGGAGATTGTTGTACCGTCACTGTGTCCTAATCCTTCTTCAAAGAAGGAACGTCTTTTACACAATCTTGACGTGGTTCGTGCTTTAAAGTTTTATTTACAAGCTACTAAAGATTTTCGTCAAACATCTGCATTGTTTGTTGTCTACTCTGGACAGAGGAGAGGCCAAAAGGCTTTGGCAACCTCTCTTTCTTTTTGGCTAAGGAGTATAATACGCTTAACTTATGAGACTGCTGGCCAGCAGCCTCCTGTAAGGATTACAGCTCATTCTACTAGAGCGGTAGCTTCCACATGGGCTTTTAAAAATGAGGCTTCTGTTGAACAGATTTGTAAGGCGGCGACTTGGTCTTCGCTTCATACTTTTTCAAAGTTCTATAAATTTGATACTTTTGCTTCTTCGGAGGCTATTTTTGGGAGAAAGGTCTTGCAGGCAGTGGTGCCTTCCGTTTAAGCTCCTGCCTTGTCCCTCCCTTCATCCGTGTCCTATAGCTTTGGTATTGGTATCCCACAAGTAATGGATGATCCGTGGACTGGATACACCTTACAAGAGAAAACATAATTTATGCTTACCTGATAAATTTATTTCTCTTGTGGTGTATCCAGTCCACGGCCCGCCCTGTCATTTTAAGGCAGGTGTTTTTTATTTTTAAACTACAGTCACCACTGCACCCTATAGTTTCTCCTTTCTCTTGCTTGTCTTCGGTCGAATGACTGGTAGTGGCAGTTAGGGGAGGAGCTATATAGACAGCTCTTCTGTGGGTGATCCTCTTGCAGCTTCCTGTTGGGAAGGAGATTATCCCACAAGTAATGGATGATCCGTGGACTGGATACACCACAAGAGAAATAAATTTATCGGGTAAACATAAATTATGTTTTTTTCTCTTTTTCTATAGTTGTTTAGAAGGTAGTTTTTGACATTAGTTAGTAACAACTCTATTATCATGAAAAAGTATATTTTAATGGTTGTTTTTATTTTAAATAGCTATTTACTTTAAATAAAGTATATAAATTTATTTATGGAAAGTGACATCCCACTGCTCCTCTGAGTGGCATTTTTTTGGTGGCGGAGTGGAGTGGAGGTAGGTGAGGGCAGGGGTTTATCACACGTTTTTTTTTTCGGTTTTTTTTTAGTTGTTTAGAAGGTTGTTTGTGACTTTAAAAAAAAAACAAAAAAAAAACACTATGTTGTTATATAAGATTGTATTTTAATGGTAGATTTTATTTTAAATAGCTATTAACATTGCAGAACACATATGATTTTCTTTCATGCAAAGTGACATATCCACTGCTCCTCTGAGTGGAATTCTTTTGGTGGCGGAGTGGAGTGGAGGCGGGTGAGGCCATGGATTTGTCACAATGTTTTTTTCTTTTTTCTTTTGCTGTTTAGAATGTAGTTTGTAACATTTTTTAAAAAACAATCGCTATGTTGTTATATAAAAGAGTATTTTAAGGGGGAACGTCCGGGTGAAGGTCATTATAGGTCGCAATATCGTGTGCTGCTTTAGTTATTGACATATTAAAATTAAAAATTAAAAAAAATATTTTAATTGTTATCATTTTAGATAGCTATTTAGGTTGCAGAACACATATGATTTTCGTTTTATGCAAACTGACATATCCACTGCTCCTCTGAGTGGCATTTTTTTGGTGGTAGAGTGAAGTGGAGGTGGGTGAGGGCATGGATTTGTCACAATGTTTCTTTTTTTCTCTTTTTCTATAGTTGTTTAGAAGGTAGTTTTTGACATTTGTTTTTTTTAAATAACTACTCTGTTATCATGAAAAAGTATATTTTAATGGTTGTTTTTATTTTTAATAGCTATTTACTTTAAATAACTAATACAAATTTATTTATGCAAAGTGACATATCCACTGCTCCTCTGAGTGCCTTTTTTTTGGTGGCGGAGTGTAGTGGAGGCGGGTGAGGGCAGGGATTTGTCACAATGTTTTTTTTATCTTTTTTCTTTTGCTGTTTAGAATGTAGTTTGTAACTTTTTTTAAAAAACAATCGCTATGTTGTTATATAAAAGAGTATTTTAAGGGGGAACGTCCGGGTGAAGGTCATTATAGGTCGCAATATCGTGTGCTGCTTTAGTTATCGACATCTATCTGCTAAATATCATTTTCCTAGGCGC
Source organism: Bombina bombina (assembly GCF_027579735.1). Classification (NCBI taxonomy): domain Eukaryota; kingdom Metazoa; phylum Chordata; class Amphibia; order Anura; family Bombinatoridae; genus Bombina; species Bombina bombina. The sequence goes on from NC_069502.1 coordinate 71,428,642, forward strand.
CATCTGATAATGAATGCAGTGGATCATATAGTAACTAAAGATTCTCAAACAGTAAACATGATTATTTTAATGATTGCTGGTGTAAGCTATACTCCGTGACTTTTCTGAGGCTGAGGCCTACCACCAACCCCCCTCGACAACCTTCGGAGATCTGCTGTATCGAAGCTCCAATGGTGCGCTGCTTTATTTTGGCTTCAACAATGTGGAAGACAGTTTACTGCTTAACCCAATAAAAGTGCGTTTCTTGGAACATTTTAATAAGATTGAAAAGAGAATTACTACAATCCTCAATCTTGTTCAACAGCCAACGGAGCATAGCCTTACTAGCCCTGATCCGGAGGAACTCTCCGTGATTTCTACACCCTCGGAAAACGATGTCTTGGAAGCCTCTCCACTTACCTTTCTATGTTCCGGAGATGAAGTTATGATGAGCGACTACAACGATCCTACAGAAGCTTGAGAGGATAGCTGCTGCAACGAGGATGTTACCCACAAGGATTTTTGTGACAACACCCCATCTCTCCAACTACTGCTCGGGCCCTTAAGTTAACGGTATACCACATAGATATATGGTCAGCTGTGAGACCGATCGCCATGAAGGACTTTTTTACTATATTGATCCGGGCCAGCATAGCAATTGCATCCTTTGGCACATATTGCAATAAAAATAGTAAAATTCATGAATAAATCTATTGCACTACAAGTTAATCCAAGTATGATTCTTTATCTACCTAATTATTCACACAACATAACCAGCAAAAAGACCTCCCAGGAGACTGCCCACATTCTATACATGTAATTGTCTTGCACAACAAACATTTTGTCACATTTGTTTTCTTTCCATTTTTTTCCTTTTCTTTTTTTTCCATTTTTATTATGTCTATTACATATATCAACTATTATATATCTGAAGATTATCTGCAGTTATACCTTAAAAAAAAAAAAGCCGGATATCAAATATAAATGCAATAAAATGTTTAACATTTTTTAATAATGAAATTGTAACAACTTTTCTGCATAAATGTTAATGTATAATTTAATTCTCAATAAAATTAAAATAATAAAAAAAAATAATAATAACATTAAAATTAAAAATTAAAAAAAATATTTTAATTGTTATCATTTTAAATAGCAATTTAGGTTGCAGAACTTATATGATTTTCGTTTTATGCAGAGTGACATATCCACTGCTCCTCTGAGTAGCATTTTGTTGGTGGCGGAGTGGAGTGGAGGTGGGTGAGGGCATGGATTTGTCACAATGTTTCTTTTTTTCTCTTTTTCTATAGTTGTTTCGAAGGTAGTTTCTTACATTTGTTTTTTTAAATAACTACTCTGTTATCATGAAAAAAGTATATTTCTCTTGTATGGTGTATCCAGTCCACAGGTTCATCCATTACTTGTGGGATATTCTCCTTCCCAACAGGAAGCTGCAAGAGGACACCCACAGCAGAGCTGTCTATATAGCTCCTCCCCTAACTGCCACCCCCAGTCATTCTCTTCCAGCTCTTGACAAGATAGGAGACGGTCCCTAAGGTGGAGGGAGCAGTCTCTACCCTAGCTAAGCGTACAACTATCCCGGTCGAGGACAGTTGTGCTTTACCAAGATCCTATGGATAAAAAATTGGAGGGTCTCCTTAAGAAAATTTTTATTCATCAAGGTTTTATTCTCCAGCCTCTTGCATGCATAGCCCCAGTTACTGCTGCAACGGCTTTTTGGTTCGAGTCTCTTGAGGAGGCTCTGCAGGTGGAGACTCAGCTAAACGACATTCTAGACAGGATTAAAGCTCTTAAATTAGCTAATTCCTTTTTTTCTGACGCCGTTTTTCAGTTAACCAAACTAACGGCTAAGAATTCAGGTTTTGCCATTTTGGCGCATAGGGCGCTATGGCTTAAGTCCTGGTCAGCAGACATTACTTCAAAGTCTAAACTTCTTAACATCCCCTTCAAGGGACAGACCCTATTCGGGCCCGGTCTGAAGGAGATCATTTCTGATATTACTGGAGGAAAAGGTCACGCCCTTCCTCAGGATAGGTCCAATAAGAGGACCAAACAGAATAATTTTCGTTCCTTTCGAAACTTCAAGAGTGGCGCAGCCTCAGTTTCCTCTAATGCAAAACAAGAGGGAAATTTTGCCCAGTCCAAACCAGTCTGGAGACCTAACCAGGCTTGGAACAGTGGGAAGCAGGCCAAGAAACCTGCGGCTGCCTCTAAGACAGCATGAAGGAGTAGGCCCCGATCCGGGACCGGATCTAGTAGGGGGCAGACTTTCTCTCTTCGCCCAGGCTTGGGCAAGAGACATCCAGGATCCCTGGGCGCTAGAGATTGTTTCCCAGGGATATCTTCTGGAATTCAAAGGTTCATCTCCAAAGGGGAGATTTCATCTCTCACAACTATCTGTAAACCAGATAAAAAGAGAGGCATTCTTACGTTGCGTTCAAGACCTACTGGTTATGGGAGTGATTCACCCAGTTCCAAGAGAGGAACAGGGGCTGGGTTTTTATTCAAACCTGTTTATAGTTCCCAAAAAAGAGGGAACTTTCAGACCTATCTTGGATCTCAAGATCCTTAACAAATTTCTCAGGGTCCCATCCTTCAAGATGGAGACAATCCGAACCATCCTCCCTATGATCCAGGAGGGTCAATATATGACTACCGTGGACTTAAAGGATGCTTATCTCCACATTCCGATTCACAGAGATCATCATCAGTTCCTCAGGTTTGCCTTCCTAGACAGGCATTACCAGTCTGTGGCTCTTCCCTTCGGGTTAGCCACGGCACCAAGAATCTTTATGAAGGTTCTAGGGTCCCTTCTGGCAGCTCTAAGGCCGTGGGGCATAGCGGTTGCCCCTTACCTAGACGACATTCTGATTCAGGCGTCGACTTTTCAAATCGCCAAGTCCCATACGGACATTGTTCTGGCCTTTCTGAGGTCTCACGGGTGGAAAGTGAACATAGAAAAGAGTTTTCTCCTCTCACAAGAGTTTCCTTCCTAGGAACTCTGATAGATTCAGTAGAAATGAAAATTTTTCTGACAGAAGTCAGGATATCAAAACTTCTAACTTCTTGCCGTGCTCTTCATTCCACTTCTTGGCCATCAGTGGCTCAGTGTTTGGAAATGATCAGCCTAATGGTAGCGGCAATGGACATAGTTCCGTTTGCCCACCTACATCTCAGACCACTGCAACGTTGCATGCTCAACCAGTGGAATGGGGACTACACAGATTTGTCTCCTCTGTTAAATCTGGATCAAGAGACCAGGGATTCTCTTCTCTGGTGGTTATCTCGGGTCCATCTGTCCAGGGGAATGAGTTTCCGCAGGCCAGAGTGGACTATAGTGATGACAGATGCCAGCCTTCTGGTCTGGGGTGCAGTCTGGAACTCCCTGAAGGCTCAGGGTTCGTGGACTCAGGAGGAAGCCCTCCTTCCGATAAACATTCTGGAACTAATTGCGATATTCAATGCTCTTCAGGCTTGGCCTCAACTAGCTACGGCCAAGTTCATCAGATTTCAGTCGGACAATATCACGACTGTAGCCTATATCAACCATCAGGGGGGAACAAGGAGTCCCCTAGCAATGATGGAGGTTTCCAAGATAATTCTATGGGCAGAGGTTCACTCTTGCCATCTCTCAGCTATCCATATCCCAGGAGTAGAGAACAGGGAGGCGGATTTTCTAAGTTGGCAGACTTTTCATCCGGGGGAGTGGGAGCTCCATCCAGAGGTATTTGCCCAGCTGATTCAAATTTGGGGCAAACCATAACTGGATCTGATGGTGTCTCGTCAGAATGCCAAGCTTCCTTGTTATGGGTCCAGGTCAAGGGATCCCCAGGCAGCGCTGATAGATGCTCTAGCAGTGCCCTGGTCCTTCAACCTGGCTTATGTGTTTCCACCGTTTCCTCTCCTCCCTCGTCTGATTGCCGACTTGGTATGCGGATCTGGTGGACATGTCATCCTCTCCACCATGGACTCTGCCGCTGAGGCAGGACCTTCTACTCCAAGGTCCATTCAAACATCCAAATCTAATTTCTCTGCGTCTGACTGCTTGGAGATTGAACGCTTGATTTTATCAAAACGTGGTTTCTCCGAGTCGGTCATTGATACCTTGATTCAGGCTCGAAAGCCTGTCACCAGGAAAATCTATCATAAGATATGGTGTAAATATCTTCATTGGTGTGAATCCAAGGGTTACTCGTGGAGTAAGGTCAGGATTCCTAGGATACTATCTTTTCTCCAAGAAGGATTGGAAAAGGGATTATCGGCTAGTTCCTTAAACTGACAGATTTCTGCTCTGTCTATTCTTTTGCACAAGCGCCTGGCTGATGTTCCAGACGTTCAGGCATTTTGTCAGGCTTTGGTTAGAATCAGGCCTGTGTTTAAACCTGTTGCTCCGCCATGGAATTTAAATTCAGTTCTTAAAGTTCTTCAAGGGGTTCCGTTTGAACCCTTGCATTCCATAGATATCAAGCTTTTATCTTGGAAAGTTCTGTTTTTAGTAGCTATCTCTTCAGCTCGAAGAGTCTCAGAGTTATCTGCCTTGCAGTGTGATTCCCCTTATCTGATCTTCCATGCAGATAAGGTAGTTTTGCGTACCAAACCTGGGTTTCTTCCTAAGGTAGTATCTAATAGGAATATCAATCAGGAAATTGTTGTTCCGTCACTGTGTCCTAATCCTTCTTCAAAGAAGGAACGTCTGTTACACAATCTTGATGTGGTTCGTGCTTTAAAGTTTTATTTGCAAGCTACTTAGGATTTTCGTCAAACATCTGCATTGTTTGTTGTCTACTCTGGAAAGAGGAGAGGCCAAAAGGCTTTGGCAACTTCTCTTTCTTTTTGGCTGAGAAGCATAATCCGTTTAGCTTATGAGACTGCTGGCCAGCAGCCTCCTCAAAGAATTACAGCTCATTCTACTAGAGCGGTAGCTTCCACATGGGCTTTTAAACATGAGGCCTCTGTTGAACAGATTTGTAAGGCGGTGACTTGGTCTTCGCTTCATACTTTTTCTAAATTCTACAAATTTGATACTTTTGCTTCCTCTGAGGCTATTTTTGGGAGAAAGGTCTTGCAGGCAGTGGTGCCTTCCGTTTAAGTGCCTGCCTTGTCCCTCCCTTCATCCGTGTCCTAAAGCTTTGGTATTGGTATCCCACAAGTAATGGATGAACCTGTGGACTGGATACACCTTACAAGAGAAAACAGAATTTATGCTTACCTGATAAATTTCTTCCTCTTGTGGTGTATCCAGTCCACGGCCCGCCCTGTCACTTTAAGGCAGGTGTTTTTTATTTATAAACTACAGTCACCACTGCACCCTATAGTTTCTCCTTTTTCTTGCTTGTCTTCGGTCGAATGACTGGGGGTGGCAGTTAGGGGAGGAGCTATATAGACAGCTCTGCTGTGGGTGTCCTCTTGCAGCTTCCTGTTGGGAAGGAGAATATCCCACAAGTAATGGATGAACCCGTGGACTAGATACACCACAAGAGAAAGAAATTGATCAGGTAAGCATAAATTCTGTTTTTAATGGTTGTATTTATTTTTAATAGCTATTTACTTTAAATAACTAATACAAATTTATTTATGCAATGTGACATCCCACTGCTCCTCTGAGTGGCATTTTTTTGGTGGCAGAGTGGAGTGGAGGTGTGTGAGGGCAGGGGTTTGTCACACTTTTTTTTCCCTTTTTTTTTAGTTGTTTAGAAGGTAGCTTGTCACTTTTTTAAAAAGAAAATAACCACTATGTTGTTATATAAGATTGTATTTTGATGGTAGATTTCCTTTTAAAAAGCTATTAACATTGCAGAACACATATGATTTTCTTTCATGTAAAGTGACATATCCACTGCTCCTCTGAGTGGAATTTTTTTGGTGGCGGAGTGGAGTGGAGGCGGGTGAGGGCAGGGATTTGTCACAATGTTTTTTTTCTTTTTTCTTTTGCTGTTTAGAATGTAGTTTGTAACTTTTCTAAAAAACAATCGCTATGTAGTTATATAAAACAGTATTTTAAGGGGGAACTTCCTGGTGAAGGCCATTATAGGTCGCAATATCGTGTGCTGCTTTAGTTATCGACATCTATCTGTTAAATATCACTTTCCTAGGCGCCATCTGATAATGAATGCAGTGGATCATATAGTAACTAAAGATTCTCAAACAGTAAACACGATTATTTTAATGATTGCTGGTGTCAGATATACTCTGTGACTTTTCTGAGGCTGAGGCCTACCACCACCCCCCCTCGACAATCCTCGGAGATCTGCTGTATCGCAGTTCCAATGGTGTGCTGCTTTATTTTGGCTTCAACAATGTGGAAGAGAGTTTACTGCTTAACTCGATAAAAGTGCGTTTCTTGGAACATTTTAATAAGATTGAAAAGAGAATTACTACAATCCTCAATCTTGTTCAACAGCCAATGGAGCATGGCCTTACTAGCCCGGATCCGGAGGAACTCTCCGTGATTTCTACACCCTCGGAAAACGATGTCTTGCAAAAATTCTCCACTTACCTTTCTATGTTCCGGAGATGAAGTTATGATGAGCAACTACAGCGATCCTATAGAAGCTTGCGAGGATAGCAGCTGCAGCGAGGATGTGATTGACCCACAAGGATTTTTGCAACAACACCCCATCTCTCCAACTACTGCTCGGGCCCTTAAGTTGACGGTATGCCACATAGATATACGGTCAGCTGTGAGACCGATCGCCATGAAGGACTTTTTTACTACATTGATCCGGGCCAGCATAGCAATTGTATCCTTCGGCACATATCGCAATAAAATATATTAAAATTCATGAATAAATCTATTGCACTACAAGTTAATCCAAGTATGATTCTTTATCTACCTAATTATTCACACAACATAACCAGCAAAAAGACCTCCCAGGAGACTGCCCACATTCTATACATGTAATTGTCTTGCACAACAAACATTTTTTCACGTTTGTTTTCTTTCCTTTTTTTTCCTTTTCTTTTTTTTTCCATTGTTATTATGGCCCCAATTTATCAAAGGGCTTGCGGACCTTATCCGACACTGCGGATCAGGTCCGCAAGACCTCGCTAAATGCGGAGAGCAATACGCTCTCCGCATTTAACATTGTACCAGCAGCTCACAAGAGCTGCTGGTGCAACGCCGCCCCCTGCAGACTCGCGGCCAATCGGCCACCAGCAGGGAGGTGTCAATCAACCCAATCGTATTCGATCGGGTTGATTTCCGGCGATTCCTGTCCGCCTTATATTTTAATGGTTGTATTTATTTTTAATAGCTATTTACTTTAAATAACTAATACAAATTTATTTATGCAAAGTGACATCCCACTGCTCCTCTGAGTGGCATTTTTTTGGTGGTGGAGTGGAGTGGAGGTGGGTGAGGGCAGGGGTTTGTCACACTTTTTTTTTCTTTTTTTTAGTTGTTTAGAAGGTAGTTTGTGACTTTTTTAAAAAGAAAATAACCACTATGTTGTTATATAAGAGTGTATTTTGATGGTAGGTTTTTATATTAAAAAACTATTAGCATTGCAGAACACATTTCATTTTCTTTCATGTAAAGTGACATATCCACTGCTCCTCTGAGTGGAATTTTTTTGGTGGTGGAGTGGAGTGGAGGTGGGTGAGGGCAGGGATTTGTCACAATGTTTTTTTTTCTTTTTTTCTTTTGCTGTTTAGAATGTAGTTTGTAACTTTTAAAAAAAAAACAATCGCTATGTTGTTATATAAAAGAGTATTTTAAGCGGGAACTTCCTGGTGAAGGCCATTATAGGTCGCAATATTGTGTGCTGCTTTAGTTATCGACATCTATCTGCTAAATATAATTTTCTAGGTGCCATCTGATAATGAATGCAGTGGATCATATAGTAACTAAAGATTCTCAAACAGTAAACACGATTATTTTAATGATTGCTGGTGTCAGCTATACTCCGTGACTTTTCTGAGGCTGAGGCCTACCACCACCCCCCCTCGACAACCCTCGGAGATCTGCTGTATCGCAGTTCCAATGGTGCGCTGCTTTATTTTGGCTTCAACAATATGGAAGTCAGTTTACTGCTTAACTCGATAAAAGTGCGTTTCTTGGAACATTTTAATAAGATTGAAAAGAGAATTACTACAATCCTCAATCTTGTTCAACAGCCAACGGAGCATGGCCTTACTAGCTCGGATCCGGAGGAACTCTCCGTGATTTCTACACCCTCGGAAAACGATGTCTTGGAAACCTCTCCACTTACCTTTCTATGTTCCGGAGATGAAGTTATGATGAGCAACTACAGCGATCCTACAGAAGTTTGCGAGGAGAGCAGCTGCAGCGAGGATGTGATTGACCCACAAGGATTTTTACGACAACACCCCATCTCTCCAACTACTGCTCGGGCCCTTAAGTTGACGGTATGCCACATAGATATACGGTCAGCTGTGAGACCGATCGCCATGAAGGACTTTTTTACTACATTGATCCGGGCCAGCATAGCAATTGCATCCTTCGGCACATATCGCAATAAAATATATTAAAATTCATGAATAAATCTATTGCACTACAAGTTAATCCAAGTATGATTTTTTATCTACCTAATTATTCACACAACATACCAGCAAAAAGACCTCCCAGGAGACTGCCCACATTCTATACATGTAATTGTCTTGCACAACAAACATTTTTTCACATTTTTTTCTTTCCTTTTTTTTCCCTTTTTTATTATGTCTATTACAAATTGCAATTGTTATATATCTGAAGATTATCTGCAGTTATACCTTTAAAAAAAAAAAAAAGCCGGATATCATATATAAATGCAATACAACATTTTTTCATAATGAAATTGTAACAAATTTTCTGCATAAATGTTACTGTATAATTTAATTCTTAATAAAAATGAAAATATTATAAAAAATAATAATAACATTAAAATTAAAAATTAAAAAAAAATATTTTAATTGTTGTCATCATTTTAAATAGCTATTTAGATTGCAGAACTTATATGATTTTCGTTTTATGCAAAGTGACATATCCACTGCTCCTCTGAGTGGCATTTTTGTGGTGGCGGAGTGAAGTGGAGGTGGGTGAGGGCATGGATTTGTCACAATGTTTCTTTTTTCTCTTTTTCTTTAGTTGTTTAGAAGGTAGTTTTTGACATTTGTTTTTTTTAAATAACTACTCTATTATCATGAAAAAGTATATTTTAATGGTTGTTTTTATTTTTAATAGCTATTTACTTTAAATAACTTATACAAATTTATTTATGCAATGTGACATCCCACTGCTCCTCTGAGTGCCATTTTTTTGGTGGCGGAGTGGAGTGGAGGTGGGTGAGGGCAGGGGTTTGTCACACTTATTTTTTATTTATTTTTTATTTGTTTAGAAGGTAGTTTGTGACTTTTTTTAAAAAAAAAATAACCACTATGTTGTTATATAAGAGTGTATTTTAATGGTAGATTTCATTTTAAATAGCTATTAACATTGCAGAACGCATATGATTTTCTTTCATGCAAAGTGACATATCCACTGCTCCTCTGAGTGGAATTTTTTTGGTGGTGGAGTGGAGGCGGGTGAGGGCAGGGATTTGTCGCAATGTTTTTTTTCTTTTTTCTTTTGTTGTTTAGAATGTAGTTTGTAACTTTTTTTAAAAAACAATCGCTATGTTGTTATATAAAAGAATATTTTAAGGGGGAACGTCCGGGCGAAGGCCATTATAGGTCGCAATATCTTGTGCTGCTTTAGTTATCGACATCTATCTGTTAAATATCATTTTCCTAGGCGCCATCTGATAATGAATGCAGTGGATCATATAGTAACTAAAGATTCTCAAACAGTAAACACGATTATTTTAATGATTGCTGGTGTCAGCTATACTCCATGACTTTTCTGAGGCTGAGGCCTACCACCACTTCTCCTCGACAACCCTCGGAGGTCTGCTGTATTGCAGCTCCAATGGTGCGCTGCTTTATTTTGGCTTCAACTATATGGAAGACAATTTACTGCTTAACCCGATAAATTGCGTTTCTTGGAACATTTTAATAAGATTGAAAAGAGAATTACTACAATCCTCAATCTTGTTCAACAGCCAACGGAGCATGGCCTTACTAGCCCTGATCCGGAGGAACTCTCTGTGATTTCTACACCCTCGGAAAACGATGTCTTGGAAGCCTCTCCACTTACCTTTCTATGTTCCGGAGATGAAGTTATGATGAGCAACTACAGCAATCCTATTATTATTATTATTATTATCAGTTATTTGTAGAGCGCCAACAGATTCCGCAGGGCTATTAAAAAATGCGGAGTAGAACAAAACAATTATAGGGATCAAATGGGTAGAGGGCGGTGCCAAGAGTTGCACTGTTGTAGTCAGCTCTTGAGAAGGTGATCAACAAACAGCTGGACTCTTAAGCTTACATGCTAAGGGGGTTCAGGGGATAGCAATGGAGGAGAGGAACTGGTATAAAGAAAGGTTAGCGTAGGTTGTATGCATCCCTGAACAGTAGAGTCTTTAGGGAGCACTTGAAGCTTTTAAAACTATAAGAGAGTCTTGTGGAGCGAGGCAGAGAGTTCCACAAGATGGAAGCCAGTCTGGAGAAGTCCAGTAAACGGAGTGTGATGAGGTGACAAGAGAGGAGGTGAGTAGGAGGTCGTGAGCAGAGTGAAGGGGACGGGAGGGAGAGTATCTGGAGACATGGTCTGAGATATAGGGGGGAGCAGTGCAGTTGATGGCTTTGTATGTCAGAGTGAGAATTTTGTGTTTGATCCTAGAGGCAAGAGGAAGCCAGTGAAGAGATTAGCAGAGAGGTGCAGCAGATGAAGAGCGACTTGTAAGGAAGATGAGTCTGGCAGAAGCATTCATTAAGGATTGTAAAGGAGCTAGGCGGTAGGTGGGGAGACCAGAGAGGACAGAGTTGCAGTAATCGAGGCAGGAGAGGATGAGAGAGTGGATTAAAATCTTAGTTGTGTCTTGTGTAAGGAAGTGTCTAATTTTAGAAATGTTTTTAAGGTGGAAGCGGCAGGCTTTAGCCAAAGACTGAATGTGAGGAGTGAAAGAAAGATCTGAGTCAAATGTGACCCTGAGACATCGGACATGCGGGGTAGGGGTAATGATGGAGTTGTCGACAGTTATAGAGAGATTGGGGGTGGAGAGTTTAGAAGAAGGGGGAAGATAAGGAGCTCAGTTTTGGAGAGATTTAGCTTGAGGTAGTTAGAGGACATCCAGTTGGAGATGTGAGAAAGACAGTTAGTGACACGAGTTAGCAAGGAAGGAGAAAGGTCTGGTGCAGAGAAGTAGATTTGGGTGTAATCGGCATACAAATGACATAAATGTCATTGTAAACCGTGGGACTTTATTAGGGAACCTAGTGATGACGTGTAGATTGAGAAGAGAAGGGGACCGAGGACAGAGCCTTGCGGTACTCTGACAGAAAGTGGTGACGGGGCAGAGGAGGCCCCAGAGAAGGCTACACTAAAGGTATGTTTTGACAGGCAGGAAGAGAGCCACGAGAGGGCTGTGTCACATATGCCCAAAGGTTTGGAGGGTTTTGAGCAATAGAGGGTGGTCAACAGTGTCAAACACTGCGGACAGATCAAGGAGAATAAGCAGAGAGAAGTGGCCTTTTGATTTTGCTGTAAGTAGGTCGTTGGTAACCTTAACAATTGCTGTTTCTGTGGAGTGATGGGGACAAAATCCAGATTGCAATGGGTCAAGGAGGGAGTTTATTGTAAGGAAATGGGATAGGTGTGCATAAGCAAGTTTTTCGAGAAGCTTTGATGCAAGAGGGAGGAGGGAAATAGGGCGGAATACCGGTGCTGAAGGAGAGGTTGAAAGTGTGTGTGAGTATAGGGGTAATGGTGGCAGAGAGGGAGGGGAGTAGCTGTGAGGGGATAGGGTCAAGGGGACAGGTAGTGAGGTGAGAGTGCAGTATAAGTGCAGAAACTTCTTCCTCAGTAACAGGGGAGAATGAGCTAAGTTTAAGGTTATGTGGGTTGTGGTTGATTGAGAGCATTTGAGGGGGTGAGAGAATGGAATTATGTTGAGAGCTGATTTCATTTCTGATGGAGTTGATTTTGTTATTGAAGTGGTTGGCAAAGTTTTGAGCTGACAGAGAAGTTGTATTAGGAGGTGGGGGAGGGCGGAGAAGAGTATTGAAAGTGGAGAACAAACGTTTTGGGTTTGAAGAAAGATTAGAGATAAGAGTAGAGAAGTAGTGTTGCTTATGGAAATTAAGGGCAGAGTAGTAGGAGTTCAAGATAAATTTGTAATGTTGAAAATCAGCTGAACTCCTAGATTTTCTCCAGTGCCGCTCAGCAGTACGGGAACATCTGCGTAGGTATCATGTCAGAGGAGAATACCAGGGCTGAGGATGAGTCTTTGATTTCCGAGCTATGGTAAGAGGGGCGAGATTGTCAAGGATGGATGATGTAAGGGTGGAATTATAGTGGCAGATAGATTGGTCAGGGCATGAAAAGGAGGAGAAGGATGATAGGAGAGGTTTGAGGGAATTAAAAAGCTGTTGTTGATTTAATGACGCAATGCTTCTGTGAAGTTTGGTGTGAGGAGCAGAAGGAGGGAGAGTTGTAGGGAGGAATGATATGTTGCAAGTAAGGACATGGTGGTCAGAAAGAGGATAGGGGGAGTTTGTGAAGTTTGAGAGGGTGCATCGATAGCTAAAGATCAGGTCAAGGGAGTGACCATCTTTGTGAGTGGAAGAATCAGTCCACTATGACAAACCAAAAGAGGAAGTGAGTTGCAGAAGTTGTTTTGCAGAGGAGGCAGTGGAATTGTCAATAGGGATGTTGAAGTCACCAAGAATGAGGGAAGGGGTGTCTGAGGAAAGGAAATAAGGTAGCCATGCAGCCAAGTGATCTAGAAATTGAGTTGAGGAGCCAGGAGGACGGTATATGACTGCAACACGTATAGAAAGAGGAGAGAATAAGCGAATCATGTGGGTTTCGAGGAAAATGTGAGGGAAGAGATGGGATGTATTTGTAGAAAGGTGCAACGAGAGGAAAGGAAAATATCTACACCACCTCCTTGTCTATTACCAGACCTAGGAGTGTGGCTGAAGTGGAGACCCCCATGTGACAGAGCAGCAGTGTATGCTGTGTCTAGGGGAGAGAGACAGGTTTCTGTTAGGGCCAGAAGGTTGAGGGAGTGGGAGATAAAGAGGTCATGTATAGAATTGAGTTTGTTGCAAACAGAGCAAGAGTTCCAAAGTCCACAAGTGAAAGGGGAAGTGGCTTTTGATGCAAGAGGAATGTGAGTAAGGTTGTCAGAGTTTTGTTTTTTGAGTCTGTGGGATGGTATACATGGATGTGCACGGCAAGGCAATTGTTGAGGACCAGGATTAAGGGAGATGTCACCAGCAGTTAGTAGAAGCAAGAGGGAGAGTGACATAAGATGAGATACAGATTTGCAGTAGTGAAACTGCTTTTGAGACAGGGGGGAGAGAGAGTGTTTAGGAATAGGTAAAGTTCATGAATACAAAAGTAAGGTGAGTTTAAGAGAGATGGGCTAATGAATAGTGCATGTGGAGAGGGAGAAGGAGTAATGTAGTTTGTTATAGAGACAAGAGGTACCAAAAAGGAATAAGAAGATATTAGGCATTACAGTAGCAATTGCATTTGAAAACAGTAAGGTATATGAAACATAATATTACAATATTATATTACAGAAGCTTGTGAGGATAGCAGCTGCAGCGAGGATGTGATTGACCCACAAGGATTTTTGTGACAACACCCCATCTCTCCAACTACAGCTCGGGCCCTTAAGGTGACGGTATGCCACATAGATATATGGTCAGCTGTGAGACCGATCGCCATGTAGGACATTTTTACTACATTGATCCGGGCCAGCATAGCAATTGCATCCTTCGGCACATATCGCAATAAAATATATTAAAATCCATGAATAAATCTATTGCACTACAACTTAATTCAAGTATGATTCTTTATCTACCTAATTATTCACACAACATAACCAGCAAAAAGACCTCCCAGGAGACTGCTCACATTCTATACATGTAGTTGTCTTGCACAACAAACATTTTTTCACATTTGTTTTCTTTCCATTTTTTCCTTTCCTTTTCTTTCCCTTTTTTATTATGTCTATTACATATATCAACTATTATATATCTGAAGATTATCTGCAGTTATACTATTTAAAAAAAAAGCCAGATATCATAAATAAATGCTTAACATTTTTTTCAAAAGGAAATTGTAACAAATTTTCTGCATAAATTTTACTGTATAATTTAATTCTCAATAAAAATGAAAATATTTAAAAAAATAATAATAACATTTAAATTAAAAATTTTAAAAAAATATTTTAATTGTTATCATTTTAAATAGCTATTTAGGTTGAAGAACTTATATGATTATTGTTTTATGCAAAGTGACATAGCCACTGCTCATATTTTTGGTGGCGGAGTGGAGTGGAGGTGGGTGAGGGCATGGATTTGTCACACTTTTTTCTGTTTTTTAGTTGTTTAGAAGGTAGTTTATGACTTTTTAATATATATTTAATATTCTGATTGGCTGATGGAATCAGCCAATCAGAATCAAGTTCAATCCGATTGGCTGATCCAATCAGCCAATCAGATTGAGCTTGCATTCTATTGGCTGATCGGAACAGCCAATAGAATGCGAGCTCAATCTGATTGGCTGATTCCATCAGCCAATCAGAATATTCCTACCTTAATTCCGATTGGCTGATAGAATCCTATCAGCCAATCAGAATTCGAGGGACGCCATCTTGGATGACGTCATTTAAAGGAACCGTCATTCGTCGTTCAGTCGTCGGCCAGGATGGATGTTCCGCGGTGGAGGTCTTCAGGATGCTGCCGCTTCGCTCCGGATGGATGCTGCTTGGATGAAGACTTCAATCGGATGGAAGTCCTCTTCTGCCCCGCTTGGATGAAGACTTCAGCCGGATCATGGACCTCTTCAGCCCCCCGCTTGGGCTTGGATCAGGACATCGGACGAGCTCTTCTGGACGGATCGGTGTGATACCCGGTGAGGTGAAGACAAGGTAGGATGATCTTCAGGGGCTTAGTGTTAGGTTTATTTAAGGGGGGTTTGGGTTAGATTAGGGGTATGTGGGTGGTGGGTTGTAATGTTGGGGGGCTTGGGTATTGTATGTTTTTTTTTACAGGCAAAAGAGCTGTATTTCTTGGGGCATGCCCCGCAAAGGGCCCTGTTCAGGGCTGGTAAGGTAAAAGAGCTTTGAACTTTAGTATAGAATAGGGTAGGGCATTTTTTTTATTTTGGGGGGCTTTGTTATTTTATTAGGGGGCTTAGAGTAGGTGTAATTAGTTTAAAATTGTTGTAATATTTTTCTTATGTTTGTAAATATTTTTTTATTTTTTGTAACTTAGTTCTTTTTTATTTTTTGTACTTTAGCTAGTTTATTTAATTGTATTTATTTGTAGCCATTGTATTTAATTAATTTATTGATAGTGTAGTGTTAGGTTTAATTGTAGGTAATTGTAGGTAGTTTATTTAAATAATTTATTGATAGTCTAGTGTTAGGTTTATTTGTAACTTAGGTTAGGATTTCTTTTACAGGTAAATTTGTAATTATTTTAACTATTTTAGCTATTAAATAGTTCTTAACTATTTAATAGCTATTGTACCTAGTTAAAATAAATACAAAGTTACCTGTAAAATAAATATAAATCCTAAAATAGCTATAATATAATTATAATTTATATTGTAGCTATATTAGGATTTATTTTACAGGTAAGTATTTAGCTTTAAATAGGAATAATTTATTTAATAAGAGTTAATTAATTTCGTTAGATTTAAATTATATTTAACTTAGGGGGGTGTTAGTATTAGGGTTAGACTTAGCTTTAGGGGTTAATACATTTATTAGAATAGCGGCGAGATTCGGTCGGCAGATTAGGGGTTAATAATTGAAGTTAGGTGTCGGCGATGTTAGGGAGGGCAGATTAGGGGTTAATACTATTTATGATAGGGTTAGTGAGGCGGATTAGGGGTTAATAACTTTATTATAGTAGCGCTCAGGTCCGGTCGGCAGATTAGGGGTTATTAAGTGTAGGCAGGTGGAGGCGACGTTGAGGGGGGCAGATTAGGGATTAATAAATATAATATAGGGGTCGGCGGTGTTAGGGGCAGCAGATTAGGGGTACATAAAGATAACGTAGGTGGCGGCGCTTTGCGGTCGGCAGATTAGGGGTTAATAAGTGTAGGTAGCTGGCGGCGACGTTGTGGGGGGCAGGTTAGGGGTTAATAAATATAATACAGGGGTCGGCGGTGTTAGGGGCAGCAGATTAGGGGTACATAAGTATAACGTAGGTGGCGGTCGGCAGATTAGGGGTTAAAAATTTTTTTCGAGTGTCGGCGATGTGGGGGGACCTCGGTTTAGGGGTACATAGGTAGTTTATGGGTGTTAGTGTACTTTAGAGCACAGTAGTTAAGAGCTTTATGAACCGGCGTTAGCCCAGAAAGCTCTTAACTACTGACTTTTTTCCTGCGGCTGGAGTTTTGTCGTTAGATTTCTAACGCTCACTTCAGAAACGACTCTAAATACCGGAGTTAGAAAAATCCCATTGAAAAGATAGGATACGCAATTTACGTAAGGGGATCTGCGGTATGGAAAAGTCGCGGCTGGAAAGTGAGCGTTAGACCCTATTTTGAGTGACTCCAAATACCGGCGGTAGCCTAAAACCAGCGTTAGGAGCCTCTAACGCTGGTTTTCACGGCTACCGCCAAACTCTAAATCTAGGCCTAAAATAGCTACAATGTAGTTATATTGTAGATAGCTTAGGGTTTATTTTATAGGTAAGTATTTAGTTTAAAATAGGATTAATTTATTTAATAGTAGTACATTTATTTCGTTTTATTTAAATTATATTTAAGTTAGGGTTAGGGTTAGACTTAGGTTTAGGGGTTAATAAATTTAATATAGTGGCAGCAACGTTGGCAGATTAGGGGTTAATAAATGTAGGTAGGTGTCGGCGATGTTAGGGATGGCAGATTAGGGGTTAATAAAATGTAACTAGTGTTTGGGAGGCGGGAGTGTGGCGGTTTAGGGGTTAATAAATTTATTAAAGTGGCGGCGATGTCCGGTCGGCAGATTAGGGGTTAAATAATTTTATTATAGTGTTTGCGATGTGGGAGGGCCTCGGTTTAGGGGTTAATAGGTAGTTTATGGGTGTTAGTGTACTTTGTAGCACTTTAGTTAAGAGCTTTATGTTACGGCGTTAGCCCATAAAACTCTTAACTACTGACTTTAAAATGCGGTAGGAGTCTTGGAGGTAGAGGGTCTACCGCTCACTTTTTAAAGCGATCGTAATACCGGCGTTAGGCAAATCCCATTAAAAAGATAGGATACGCAATTGACGTAAGGGGATTTGCGGTATGCTAAAATCGCGGGAAAAAAGTGAGCGGTACACCTGTACCTGCCTGACTCGTAATACTAGCTGGCGTTAAAAAGCAGCGTTATAACCCCTTAACACTGCTTTTTAAGGCTAACGCAAGACTCGTAATCTAGCCAAAAGTAAATAATCCCTAATCTGCAAATAACCTAATTAAAATATTAACCCCTAAACCGACAAACCCCCACATTGCAATAA